>NC_056746.1:1532027243-1532329743 GCF_019279795.1 Protopterus annectens
TCTGTGAAAATCTGGACAGTTGGGAGGTATGGTGTGTGTATTAATATATTCAGGCATATCAACATGTGTTGTATCAATCTTGCTTCATCAATTTTCAAATTGCCAAAACTCTGGGATGGGTTCCATCATGGGTCTTGCAGTGAGCCAAGTATCTGTCTGACTGGATTTCAACAGTTAACAAAACGAGAGTCAACCAGACTGTATCAGCAAGTCCTGTGTCAACTAAGCAGTTTTTAACATTCTGAGCTAAAAATAAGCGTGAATAAAGAAATCAAAGTAAAACAAATTCACACAGATCCCAGTACTAGAAAGATGTTGTATGCAGGTGCAAAACAATTAATCTTAGAATATATGAGAGTGTAGTCTTCCTTTAAAATAAGATACATGACAGGAATAAAAAATCAGTAATATCTGTAACCATATTTGGTGCTGCTTTAAAAAAAAATCCTAAATAAATTTCATTATAATGCCATAACAATGTTTACTAGCATTTTATCACTTGAGTGATAGGAATCTCTTGTAAGTTTAACAACATACTTTTCAACTTTCAGATTTTTGCAGAATGTCCATATTTTTACCTCATATTTTTGGTCTATTTTTCATAAAATTTGAGATTTTCTGGTAAATCACTGAGGATCGAAGTCACTAAATAATGCATGTGTTTGAATTTCAGTTATCATATCCTTCAGAAAATGCATGATAACATAAATCCTGTTATTCAAGCAAATCTGCATGTTTATAAATGCATTATTTAAATCTTCTTCTTTCGGCTTTTCCCAGTTAGGGGTCACCACAGCAGATCCCCTGTCCGCTCATGATTGGCAGTGGAGTTTTTTATGGTGTCAAAATGCATTATTTAAATATTTGTCCCTATTTTATGGGCCTATCTCCATCATTAGTTTAGGCTGTTTCCAGATTTCTTGTGCTTAGAAATTAAGATGTATGTTTAGCATTGCTGTAGTATGTCATATTTCTCTAATACTTATAGCAATTATTTTCTTTAAGACAGCATAATTAACCAAAACATTTGAACGTTTGTATTTAAAGTTTAATTTCTGCTGACTCCTTGCTGTACTTTAGGGTATGAAACTTTAAGATCTTCGTTCCAATCCTAAAGTGCCATCTGGTGACCATAATTGGTAATGCAACAACAAAATGAATAGTGATTTATTTTATCTACCATTACATACATACTGACTTTCCGGCGAGCATAAGTGTGTACCAGCAAAATCACACAGCATAACAAACAAGGGACGTACAGGAAAATGTGAAAGGTAGTCCTGGATCCTACCTCACTGAATGTTTAACCACAGCAGCTCAATGCATATTGCATCTAATAGGTGTATCTTATTAACAATGTTGCTTTCAAGACAAGTATACCTCCCAACAGAATGCCCTGATTTTTTGCCTCATATTCGGCTCGCTCCTCATAAGATATATGGTTTTCTGAAATAAATGGTGAGGACTGAAGTCACTAAATAATGACATTCATTTGACTTTCAGACTTCATGCCCTTCAGAAAAAAATGCATACTAACACAAATCCTGTCATTCTAGCAACTTCTAAGTTTATAAGAGTAATTTAAAACCTGTCTTTATTTTGGGACTTTGTTCCCCAATTGTTTTAGGTTTTCTTCAGACTTCTTGCACTGAGAAGTTGAGATTTTTGAGGGCGAGTATCACCTTAAGGGTTATTTATAAAATGTCTTGTTCTCATACCCCTGTATCTAAGCCAAGTGTTCTGCACATCTGTTCTCCATAAATACGCCCATGCAGGACTGACAGCAATCCTAAAGAAGATAACTCCAGCTCCTCTTCCAACAGCTATCTTAACCCAAGAACTATCTAACTAAAATATAATTTATGTACGCAGATGATAAACTCAACTGAAGACAGTCAAACCATACAACACTTTGGAGCAATCTCAAAGCAAAATTCACAGCACTTTGCATATGCCTTCAGCTAAAAGACTGATAATCAACCTTTAAAAAAATAATGTTATAATATTCTCACCCCCCTAGGAAATGCCAGACAGCACCACTTTATCTGTTTAAAGGTTTGAAAGGAAACTTATTCCTTACTGTAAACAAACAAAAATATCTTGTCAGCTTGTCCCACTGCTTAACTTTACTACTCACACTGAAAAGGTTACAAGTAAAGTGCTTGCCCAGCTTAAATTATGTTACTGCATCTCCCATATTCTCTCTCCTGCTGTTAGAACAACCATAGCCAAAAATGTATTAATTCCCAAGCTGGAGTATAACTTGTCTGTTGTCAGCCTACATTCAGCCTACAATAAATTCAATATGCACACAACAGAATATAAAATCTGGAGGTTTGCCATACTGGCAGACGGGACACATTATTGTGACCTGCTACATAAGACTCTTTGGCTCTTTATATCTAACCAAGCAACTTTTCTACATACTGTATACATTATTTATGATTCCTTTAGGAAATGTGCTACTGCCTGATTTTTCTTTCGTATCTTCAAAAGCAACTCATACATATATTTATTATATTGTTTTCTGCTGTACTGTAGAGTACCGAAGTCATGACTGAGAAAGGGTTAGCAGATCAGTTCAGATACTAATAAATGTTATGCCAAATTACTGTCCTCCTCTTAAAAACTTCTGATAAAAGATCACTAAGAAGCAGCCAAAGGAATACATTTAGGTTAACAAGACCTGGATTTAAACAGGTTGTACTGAAAGAGTATTCTCTAGGACTGGTCCAGCTCAATGGAACCACCTTCGGCAAATCAGAAAAAGTTTGAAAGATGTTCTGATAAAAGATTCTAAATGTACTTGCTTCCATAGCTTTTGGCTAAGTGTTTGTAAAAAGGTATACTTCTCTACTACAAATTATTATTGTCAAATTCTTTATATTGATATCCACGTTACTGGGTGAATAGTGGCACAAAGTATAATTATCATATACATTTGCCTGTATTATCTTCATGCACTACTTGTATAGCTTATAAATAATGTATACAACATTCAATAATTGCATCAATGTACTGTCCAAGTAATGTCTGATTTTTCTTTTGTAAATTCAAAAAGCAATTTTTACACACACACACACACACACACACACACACACACACACACACACACACATATATATATATATATATATATATATTATATATATATATACACACGATATATATATATATATATATATATATATATATATATATATATATATATATATATATATATATATATATACATATATGGGATCCATACAGATTCCCGAATGCACTTTTTACCAAAGCAGAAATCACCGAGCATACTTAACCGAAAGTGCTGTTCACAGAAGCAGCACTTTCAGATAAGTATGCTCGTTGTGTCGGTCGTACTACTGTGCAGATAAGGGAAAATGACCTTTTCCCCACTGTAGTGCGACCTCGGGGTGAGAATATTAAAGTAGGGGGGTGTGGGGGGGTGCAGGGAAGTAGGTTTAATGTTGGGTGGTGCATAGAAGTAGGTTTAATGTTGTTTTTTTTTTAAACATACTTTACCGTAATCGGTGATAATGGATTCGGACTTTTGATCTTTCAATCAAAATCCTAGATCTATCTATATATACATATATATATATATATATATATATATATATATATATATATATATAGCTCTACTTCAAATCATCAAAGTTTCATAACATGGAATATCATATGGTTGAAGACCAGATGATCGAAATTCTGGAACGTAGAACATGAAATAAAAATTTAAAAAGAAAAGAAGTCTTCTTTTACATTTTTGCAGGGGGGGTGTACCCCCAACACCCCCTGCTACTTAAATATATCAGCTCCAAGACTGCACTACAGCAAGAAAAACAGTAAATTTGCCTTTCTGCACTGTACGGCACTCTCCATTCAGAACGTTTGATGTTTCAGAACTTCGATCATCTGGTCTTGGACCATATGATGTCCAGTGTTCTGAAACTTTGATGATTTGAAGTTGACCTATATATATATATATATATATATATATATATATATATATATATATATATATATATATATTTTGGTAAAAGCCAAGAAGGCCATTCCTGGTGGTGCTGCGAAAGCGCTCACCTTTTACCAAATAAATACTTTAATGCTTGGATTTGCTGTGGTCCGGAGCCTCTTTTATCTGTTTGTTGTTGTTATTTATCTACGCTTGAAGGACTGGTTTACCTACACCACTTTGACAATTCTCATATATATATATATATATATATATATATATATATATATATATATATATATATATATATTATATATTCAAAGTTTCAAAACTTCAAACCTCATATGTTCAACAACATATGAGTGAAGTTTGAAACATTGAAAATATAATAAAAAAATTAAAAAAAAAACTTACCTCAACACTCTGAGCAGGGGGACAAGCCCCCCCAGCACCGCTGTGCCCCCCACCCCACTACTTAAATATACCAACTCCGAGATCGCACTTCAGTGCAGAAAATGGAAATTCTCCCATTCTGCGTTGTATGGAACCGTTGCTTTTCACCTTCAAACATTTTAAAGTTTGATCATATGGTGTCGACCATATGATATTCGATCTTTAAAATGTTTGAATAATTAATAGGGATCCTATATACACACACACACACACACACACACACACACATATATATATATATATATATATATATATATATATATATATATGATATATGTGTGTGTGTGTGTGTGTGTGTGTGTGTGTGTGTGTGTGTGTGTGTGTGTGTGTGTGTGTGTGTGTGTGCATATAGCATTGTTTTCTCTTATACTATATACTCAGATCATTACTGAGAATAGGCTAGTAGAAAATTTCACCTACTTAGTTAAAAAAGTATAAATAAAATAAATGAAAAAAATAAATATGTGGATGCCGAAATAACAAGTGAGATTGCCTTCCTTAATATTGTACCTGCTAAGGGTGCTTCTGATTTTACATGCTAATACTAGAGCACTGTGTTCAGGTGCCATACACTTTATCTTGCAGAACTTTCCAACAGGTATTCATATCATGGCAATTTTAAATGTCTGTCTCCTAGAAAGATTGACTGTGTTTTTAGTCAACCTTTCTTGTTTCTGGTATTTACATAAAGAAAGATGGACTGTAAAAAAAAGCAGTTGAATTTTAACTAACCCCTAACTTTATGATCAACTTCCCCAGCATAGGTAACCATTATGTATGGTGCCCCGCACTCCTGCTGTAGTGGTAACCATTATGTATGGCGCCACGCTTTCCTACTGTAGTGGAACTTTCATAAATGATAGTGGTACTGGTACTTTTTCTTTTTCCTGGAAGTACTAGTTGCCAAGGAGAAAGGAATCAAGAGAAACAGACTAAATACTTGGATTTATATCTCATCTGTTTAAACCTACGATGGGCTATGATCAATGTGATTTTAGGGTAGTAGATCATGTTTAACAAACCTTTTGAACTTTTTTGTTACCTTTGTTGATTCTGTTTACCTAAACCTGGCAGCCAGTGTAGTTTGTATAAATCTTATAAAGACCTTCAGTTCAGTGTCACATTTTGAGATGGTTAACGCACTTCTTAGTTTGAAGGTCAAGTCTTACATAATTAACAGGCTTCCAAACTGGCTCAAGAACTGTTCTAACATAGTTACATCATACTCTAAATTTACTTGAAACAAGATCATTAATAAAGGCATTATACAAAGTACTGTTCTGGGGCCATTTCTTTTTAATATATTTATGCCCACATTTCCTAAAAAAGAGGGCATTTAAGTATCTACATTTACAGATGATACCAAGGTAGGACTGTCTGTTATTAAATTACTAATAACCCTATATAAATGGTCATTGTGATGGAAAGTTGTCTTTAAATTGATGAACTATTTAGTATTGTACAGTGGTACATTAAATTTGGCCTGTCTTCTTACTTGTGTCTGATCAAATAAAATATCTGTGGGTAATAACTGAAAATGTTTTGAAATTTTATGCAAATTTTAGCTGCACTATAAGGAAATTTTATGAAATTATGTTACAATCCATAAAAAATTACTTGACAACCTCTGGTATTAAGTAATTATCCAGGGCATTAATTATACCACATTCAGAATACTATGATTCCTTGTGTATTTACAGCATTGACTGTATTAAAAATTTGAAAAGATACAAAGATTGTATACCAGAAGAATTCAGCCAATAGGGCATTTGACTTATATGAAGCATTTGGAGAAGCTACAGTTGTATTTTGTAAGCTACAGATTACTGAAAAGTAACTTATTAATAGCATTCAAGAGTTTCAAAGATTGCATTCTAGTATCCACCCAAGGGTTACACTAAGGAATAGTAGTGCTTCAACAAGAAACAATAACATATATGCACAGGTGGATCCATATAGCACAACAATGAAAAGATTTTTTCCTGCATAGGGCAAACATTTGGAACTTCTTGCCAGCCTCTATAAGAACTGTATCTCATACATTAAATTTTAAATATAAGTAGATTCCTAGTATGATTACAAAGTCTATGATCCCTGTCATTGGATACAAACTCCATGATGACCTGTTTGGAGGTTTTGAGTTTATTACCTATAACACACTGTAACATTGCAGCATTTTAAAAGGAATACACTTTGTATGCCAATGAAAGAGAGGATTTAGGGATGGGGAATCCACCTAGGATTTAGTATATCTGTTTAAATAAAACATTTGTTTTTAATTATATGCTTTGTTGTTCACCTGATACGTGGCCTGGTCCAAGGGACTCTGGTAGACCCCAATCAGCCACATTTTCAGTACTATGTGTACTTATGGAGCCCATAAAAGGACAGGAACATGAGGTTAGTGGAAACAGTCCATCCGAAGTTAGGCTGACCATATATGACAAGAAATGGAGCACTTACCCATAGAAGGCAAAAAAGACAGAAAAGGCAGAATAATGGCTCACAAGATCATGTCAGTGAGATGTGAATTAGTAACCTTGAAAAGAAAGGGCAGATACAAGGAAAGGGGGCTAGACAACAAATTGCAGGGGCTAGTTCCTCCCTGGACCTGTAAAAGTATTGCTTTACGGGTGTGTTTGAGGACTTCTGGAATGGGCAGTGGAGAAGGAAACCATGGAGACACTCTGAGGACTTCTGGAATGGGCAGTGGAGAAGGAAACCATGGAGGCACTCAGGTGGGCATAAAACAGCTGGGAAATGAGATACTGACAATGGGAAGGCACAGCTTTTAATGCACTTAAAGGGAAGACTAGAGAAAATTGGATCCTTCTTCTGGGAGGCAAATTTAATGTAACTGTTGTTTGTTGTTCACTACAATTTGTTTTTGATACTTTGGAGCTGTGGTGTTAAAGAACAGTACTGAGAGTTATGTGGATTGCAGGAAGATCAAATAAGTCAATACTTAAGGAAATATATCCAGACTTTTCACAGGCAGGTCTCATAGCAAATCTAAATCTCAAATGCATTGGCCACAGAATGCAAAGTCAGAAATCACTAGCAAAGACACCGGATGCTGGGAAAGATTGAAGGCAAAAAAAAGAAAGAGTAGCAGAGGCTAAATTGGATGGAAGAGTTACTGAAGCAATGAGACGCAGAAAGCACCCCTGCACTCCCAAGCAACAACTCATTCCATACCTCTTGGTCCCAGAATACAGCCGGAAGTTCCAAAGGTGGTGGTGTCTTCATATTCTTAAAGGATATGCACACCTCTAGACTGGTAGCCCAACATAATGCATCTGAGATACTTTAGGTACAACTAACACTAGGTAAGATGGCAATATAAGTCATGGCCTGCTACAGAACCCCAAACATGTCCCTAGACTCTCACTCCAAGTTCCTAAGCACCCTGGAATCTATCAAGGTCCAACTCAATACTCTCATACTGGGTGACTTCAACTACCTTTCCATCAAGTGGGAAAACTATTCAAGTACCAATGTCCAATGCTTTGTGGAATTTATCAACTCCAGTGCCTGCACCATCTCATTCTGACCCTCACTAGAGGAAGCAACATCCTTGACCTGGTTATCACCAACATGGGAGACCATTGCCCACACCTATAGTCAATTCCTCTCTGGTTAAATCTGATCACAAACTGATCACCATGGAAATGCCATCTCACCTACACCCCCTGCTAAGGTGGCCACTCTGAAAAACTTCTCTAAAGCTGACTTTGGGCTCCTAAAAACAGAGGTAGGTAACTTCTTAGGACACATGTCAATGGAAAATAGCTGCATGACTGCAGAATCATATACCAACGCATATACGAGCATGCACACAAATGCATGGACCTTGCCATATCAAATAGAACTAAGATGCTCTCCTCCAAAAAAAGGAAGCCAATCTAGTGGTCCCCAGCCATCAATAAACTCTACAACAGAAGGAAGAAACGGTTGCAGAACAAAGATGAAGTCACAAGACTGGAAAACCTCCCTTATCAGTCTCAACAAAAAGCTGATATCTCTTATCAAATCCTCTAAAGTCAGCTATGAAGGCAGAATTGCAGCTGACACCAAAAACAAATACAAAGCCTTCTGTAGCTATATCAGAAACCTCAAAAGCAATACCCAGATTTGCTCTGAGTTATTGCACAATGGCATCTCCTATACTGAGCCAAAAGATATAGTCAACATCATGGCCGACAGAGTCAGTGCCAACTTTACTCCTCTCCCCCCCAGGGCCCTATCACATTACCAGAAGAAAGCCTGGTACCCACCATTTCTATGGCATAGGTAAAACCTGCATTGTCCAAAGCCAAGAATACAGCATCCGTGGGACCTGATAATATCCATGGCTGCATCCTATATGAGCTTCAAAATGAACTGGCTCCGCATCTGTATGACCTGTTCAATCACAGACTTACCTCAGGCTATGTCCCTAACGAATGGTGCACTGCTACAGTCATCCCACTCCATAAAGGGGGAGCAGCTACAGACCCTGGGAAGTATCGCCCCATTAGCCTGATGAGCCTGGTATGCAAACCTATGGAGCTCATCATCATGGTCCTGCTTAACAAAGATACTGGCAATTTCCAAACTCATAACCCCACACAGTTTGGCTTCTTTAAGGGGAGATCCTGCCTGCTGAACCTGGTTGACTTCTTCGAGGCAGTCACCAAGGCTGAGGATGAGGGTAAGGCAGTGCATACAGCCTACCTCAACCAGGCCAAGGTCTTTGATACCATTCCCCACTCAGGTATCATTGATAAACTCACCAAACTAGGCATCAATCCTTACATCACTAGGTGGGTTGCAAATTGGCTCACAGACAGGACTCACAGAGCAAAGGTTGCAGACTCCAAGTCAGACTGTCGACCAGTCACGAGTGTAGTCCCACAGCACTCGGTCCTGGCCCTCTCCTGTTTGGCATCTACTTCTCAGAAGTCCAGGCAAACACAGAAGGGCTCTGACTGACCAAATTCACTGATGACTTCAAACTAGGAGTCATTATCAACTCCCCAAGTGATGCAGGCATCATACAAAAGGGCCTCTCTGAGACCAGTGACTGGTGTCAGAACCATGGCCTGAAGCTTAACGCCAAAAAATGCATTATCATCCCCTTTGGAAAAAACTCAGTTCCCATGAATTACCACATTGATGGGAGCCCACTGAGCACTGAAGGGGCCATAAGAGATCTGGGCACCCAGGTCGACAGCCACCTCATCATCGACCACCACATTGCCACTATGGTCAGAAAGTCCTTCTACGTGGCACATCTTATAACCAAAGGCTTTGCATCCAGGAAGAAAGAGGTCATTATCCCTGTCTACTCATCCCTCATTAGACCAATCATTAACTATAATGCCCCATTTGGCATATACCTGACCAAATACCTACAATAGCTGGAGAGGCCACAAAAGTATCTCACAAAAAGGATCCTAGGCCTTAAACACATGTCCTACATGGACAGACTCAAGAAACTTCAGCTGTTCTCAGTCTCTTATCATCTGGTTAGAGGTGATCTCTGCTTGACTTACAAAGCCATGTCCAACCCAGCCCTACTTGAAATGCTACACTTAAAGAAATCCCAATCCCCCAGTGCCACATGCTCCAGAGATCACAACCTCACTACCACAATTAACAGAACATGCTGGTGGGACAGGTTCATCTCCCAAAGACTGCCCATACTGTGGAATAAGCTTCCCATTCATGTCAAGCAGAGCACCTCTCTGGCCCTCTTCAAGAGAAATCTTGACAAGTGGATGGGTAACAGAAAGTTCACCCCGAGGATCACTCCAGTGGCTCTACTCGGCAGAGGCACTAGGAAATAAAGTTGGATGGGATAATTCCAGTTGCCCTACTGGATAGGGGCACTGATAACTAACATCAGGGGGCACAGTGCCTAGGCAATTGTTGGGGGCTAGGCTTGTAAAGGCTCCAGGGAGATTAGCCTAGTACACACCTATGAACCTATGAATATGGATTTGCATGAACTCAGAGAAGTTGTTGACAGACAGGAATGGTATGCTAAATTCTGAGGCCATTAAGAATCAGACTCAGCTAACGGAACAACAAAACAATTAATTTTGTTATAGTGTTCATTTGTAAAACAAATGTGTATTTTTATTGGAAAAAGACTTTAAAGTTGTTGCTTTTGTTAATTAAATTAGAAGGTGTTGTTAGACTGACAAAGCCAGAGAGGTGCACTAGATACCTTTCCCTTGCCATTAATAGTCTGACTGATTTGCTCCTCATATGACCTCTTAGAGGCTCAACCACTCCCCTATCCCAGATAGTGTTAACATCACATATTACCCCATAAGGAAGGGCTCCCTTTCCAGGAAAGTGTACCTTCTGTAATGGTACAACAGATAATTTACCACCTAGGGTAGCAAATGTGGCCTAACCTGCTTTTATACTCCAATAAAAGGAATTACTTACTTCATTACATTGTTTCATAATTTAGGTGTCTAAGGATTAGCATTAATAACATTTGTGTTTCTGATCATCGAAAATATAGCTGAATGAAGTTACATGTTGTGATTTATGTATGTTTTGCCTTTAGAGGGTTACAGTGGATCATCTTTGCCAAAAATTGTAGAATACTTCTGTAACGAGATTTGGCAAACTTAGTCATCTAATTAGCTTGCTAATTTTTGTTAATTAGATAAGACTTACTGGTCACAAATGCCTTATTTTCAAGGGTGACTTGGAAGCTTTGAAATGGTTTAGTGAATTTTGCACCTATACAATGCATAAGTGCAGACTGTGAATGTAACACTAATATATGCAAGGTAAAACTACCTTAACTACAAGGCTATAATGTCAGTTACTACACAAGAGGCCCTGAATACTGCACAAGCTGTCCTGAATACTACACAGGAGGCCCTGAATACTACACAAGATGCCCTGAATACTACACAAGGTGCCCTGAATACTGCACAGGATGATACTAGGCCTACAGTTCAATCAAAACACATTTCTGAAACTTTCTTTCAAAGGTAAAGTCCAACAAAATTTATCAGCATCATTCATGACTGAATATGGACTGCACATGGTCAAATGATTATAAATCAGGACACATTCCATTAAATTGCTTTGTCTTATTATTTCAGCCATTTTACCATCATGAATTCAATGTTTATTTGAAAATAAAAATATTAACTGAAAAGCTTCTGACTTTATCTTTTGTCTCTGGAGGGAGACTTGCCAGTTACCTGAACAAAAAAAACCACAATAAGTGTAACATCACTAGTTAAGCCATTTACACATTTCTTGAACAGCAAGTTTCACCAGTTAGACCTAACAATATGTGACCTTTCAGCCCTAAAGATGAGTTTACTTACCATCAATAAAACCAAATACTGTACTTTGTCAAGGCACAGAATGTGTCTGTGGGGTACATGCAATGCATTCCTTCCAGCTCTAAATATCCAAAAACAGAAGGACCTTCTCAAACAGGGTTCATTTTATATTTAGCCACAATTTTTTCTGCCTGCTATTCAGAAGGGGGTTGTTCTAGGAAAATGAAGTGACTATGATCCATTATATAGAACAAAGAGATGGTGCCTGTAACACAGGTAAATAATTAAGAAATGCCCCATGTTGCCCATTTTAAATGGCAAATTTCCAACCTGTCCCTGGCTATCTCTACTGCCATTTCCCCAAGAGTAGAGTAATTACCACTTCCTTTCCCCTCATAAAAGATATTCCATCAAATGTTAGCTCCTTTTGACAAGCCCTGCATGCCAGGTATTTGTCATCCGTCATAAACCAAAATAAAGTCCCATCAGCTTCCTACCAAACAAGACCTTATTTTCCTCAAACTGCATAAAATGTCAGTTGGTATGAGCATAGGGGAAGGAAAACAAAAGTTCAGGGCATGTGTTTTCAAATGATGGCAAAGAGTAAACTCTGATTCTTAACAATAGTTGCACAGTTAGTATATGAAAAACAGTTCCACTGAGCAGGTTGTTTGAACCTGCTCAGTGGACTTTGATGGCATCTTGCCTTTATTTGCATTTAAAACTTTGCCACTCCATAAACACTCATTGTCTTGTGTTTTTCACGACTCTTGCAGATTTTCATCTCAGATATGTTTATTGTTCTTTTTCCCTTATGTTTATCTTGCACATTGTAACTACAATGTACCCAGAATCGCAGTCATCAACAAGTCATGCTTGTAGTGCCTCCCTAGGTGCAGTCATGTGCCAAACAACTGACCTCTCAGTTATTACATCATAGCACCAGGTGGTCTGACTGGACATAACTAAAGTCATAGGGATATGCAATTTCAAAAATAGGCTGACATACATAATGCGAGACTGGGATAAAAACAATGCAGTTTTGCCCTGTGGTGGTCATGCACAGTTCTGGAATATAGCAAAGATGAGCAGTCTCAGGATAAAACATATAACGTGACACCTTTCATTATAACACAAATCTGCTCTGTATCTAAAACTTCCAGTCCTTATCACATGACTCCCTATTGCATTCACTAGTTAAATATCTTACCTCATTTTTCAGACCACATGGGTAGCACAGTAGTGCAGGGGATAGCATTGTCGCCTCACTGCAAAAGGATTTCTGGTTCAATGCTTGACAGTGGTGCCTTCTGTGCGGATCTGTATGCCCTATGTGGGTTTCCTCTGGGTGCTCTATTTTCCTCCCACATTCCAAAGACATGCAGTAGTCAGACCGGACACTCTAAACTGGCCATAGGTGTGAGTGTGTGGTGTGCACGAACCACTGCTGCAGAGCTAGCCACCCAGTGGTGTAAACCTTGGCTCTAGATGATTGACAGTGGTATAATGACACCCCAACCCCAGGTGAAAAACGAGAAAAGGGGTTGTGGATGCACAGATTTTGAGACTGCTCATTTATGTATGATTAAAAACAGAGACCAGTCTGTGCACTTTGATTGTACATTCATTCCATGCCTATCATGTTATCATTCTACATTAGGCCATTCCAGAACACTCCTCATACAATCTAAAGTGCAATACTGTTCACTTGTAAATTCTAAAAATATAACTTTTGTAGCTAACGTTGTGCGTCTTTGAATGATTACTATAATCAACATTTATTACATTTTTCACAGAAGAATGTCCTAACATTCTACCTTCCAGAGAAGATTCAGTAGGTTTTTATTCTGGAAGATGTTAATCAGAAGCTCTTTAAAGCAATTACTTTTTCTTAAAGTTGTTGAAGGGTCACTGAACTTATAACACAGAGGATTATGATCAGGTATCTGATCATAGTCAGCTTGTTATGTGTTTGAGACATAAATGTCAAATAATTTCACCTTTCCATGTGGATAACACATAACAAGAAGGTTTATGATTGGAAAGACCCTATCAAAATTATTTGTAGTGCATGGAGCTTAACATGATCCATGTACTATAAAAGTTAGAGAAAATCTGCAAGTACTGGTGTTTTAGAGATTTTAAAGCTATAATACACTTACCACTGCCTCACAGAGAATGGCCGACACAGAACAGTGGTGGAAAACTAAAAAGTTTTAAACAAGTTTAAAAAAAAAAAAAAAAACATTCTATTCAACCAGAAAAGAAAGGTTGAATGAAGTGTTTAATATTTTAAAGTTTTTTTCAGCTCCCAGTGCTGTCCTGCGGTGACTGCTAACTGCTGCTAATGCATTATCATGAGACTAGAGCTCGATAAAAGTGAGGAATTCTTACTATAGAGGGTTATGATTGGGTATGCAACTGTAACCACATTATTATATGTTTGAGTGATCTACTTTGAAATAACGAATTTTCAAAATACTGAAGACCAGAAGATCAAGACCAGAACATTGAATGCTGTAAACACTAAAACGTTATAACATTGAGTCCTTAACATTGAAAATTTTGACATACATATTCTGTTGAGTTTGAATACTGTGGTATCACTTCACATGCATTCTAGTAAAGAGACGTGGCGGGTGTTATGTTCAATGGTGAAGAGAATTTATCAACTTGTATAGTACAACTTTTGAAGAAAAGGGTAAGGAAGATTTTCTTGTTGAAGGTAGGATTTATTTATTTGAAAGTAAATCATGTGAGTGTTGTTTGTAGTATCGGGGAAAAAGAATAGGAGTGGATGTGTTTGTGTTGACAGTATTTGGACATGTTTTATGGAGATCATGGCACATTGGGGATCGGGAAATTAACCTTTCCTCCACTGTAGTGTGATCTCGAAGTTGTTATATTTAATTTGCAGGACGTGTAGCCCCCCACATCGGAGTTAAACATATAGAAGTCAGCAGTGATTTATTTGTATTTGTTGGTGTCTGTTTTGTGGTATAGGGTAGGAAGTTTAGATTTGCCTTTTGTTTTTTGATATATTGGGACTCGATGTTTTGAAGTTTCAGGATATTGAAGTTTCGTTATTCTGGTCTCGATCTTCCGGTCTTCAGTGTTTTGAAAATTCATTATTTCAAAGTAGATCCATGTTCGAGACATGGATGCCACAAAATTCACCTTCAAAGCAAAGCTCAAGGGGTAAATCTTGGCGTCCATGTCAACAACACAAGTCAGACCTAATCATAACTCTTTGTAGTGCATTGAGTCTTATCTACTTTGTGTGCTGTCAGTTACCAAGGGAAAAAAAACACCATGGGTTTTACATACTTTAAAAGCCAGTAAATCACTTAGCAATTGATGTTACATAGACATCAAGTAAGTAAAAAGGTAGTGACAGTTTTTAAATACTGCCTCAAGTTACTAACAAACTAACATCTGTAAAGTTCCATGGACGCAGAAGGAAGGATATTCAGGAACAGAAGGAATGTCCCTTCCCTTACATCCAACTGTACCAGTGTTAGGGGAAGTGGGGGTGTAGCATTTATTACAGAACTTTGAAAGCACTCTTACAGTTGGGTCTCATACTACAGTTGATTGTAACAAGTTTACATATATTTTTTTATTTTGGAATGTAATCATGGCACTTCATGCAATGCAAAAGCTTAAGCACTTTTCTGATGTCAGAAGGATGCTTAACAAGACTGTCTTTTCTCGGATTGCAGAGCAATCACAGCATTCAAGGCTACTTTTGATAATACATTTATAGTGCTATGTGGATTTTTTCAGCAATATAGATATCCTGTATAAATTTCATCTAAAAAAAACTGAGAGGATTTGTTAAGTAGATTATCACCCTTAATGCATGACCTTTTTTCCTTCAATGATAGTAGCTTTAAAGTAAGTAAGCAGGGATTCTGGATCATAAAAAGTGTGTGTGTGTGTGTGTGTGTGTGTGTGTGTGTGTGTGTGTGTGTGTGTGTGTGTGTGTGTGTGTGTGTGTGTGTGTGTGTGTGTGTGTGTGTGTGTGTGTGTGTGTGTGTGTGTGTGAGAGAGAGGTCAGGTGCTCCTGAATTACAGCTTTTAGTAATGCCTAGAATGACAGGCAGACACTGAAAAATGGAACATGTAATGGTTCATCCTTTACCATTTGGCATGACTTCATTACAAATTTTTTTTTCTGCTATTGGCACTCATTAAGTTTATGGCTCAAATAAATAATTAAACAAATAACAAACTTCCTTAATGTACGTAACACTGTTTGCAACACAGTTTTTCACATGGTGTTTTATAAAGAAACACATACACATAACCACACACACACACACACACACACACACACACACACACACACACACACACACACACACACACATATAAGTAGTTTCATTCTGCCATTCTGTTTCTCCTCTTACGATACTAGGCTTTAAGTCACTCAGTGAGTCTGTTAATATGTGCATTTTGAACCTGGTTATTGTCACTGTTGGTGCCACTGAATCACAATTTTCTTTGCTAGGATACAACTGCATTCTGACTACTTTGCGAGAACACATCACATATCAGTGTTATCATGGCATCATGATCCAGTTCTTTTGTGTACATTATTGTTGATATAGACAGGGTACCATTGTGAATGTGGTGTATATGGCCTTCAGCAAGGCCTTTAATATCTATCAGAGAAGAGTGGTAGGAAAATTGAGTGGTTAGTGGATAAGAGTCAAAATGAGGATGCAAATAGAAAACTGGCTTAGTGATAAGAAGCAGAGGTGGAAATTAGTAGGGAACTGTCTGGAAATTAGTCAGTAAGTAGCAGCAAAAGCTACCAGGTGATCGGAACAGCTAATTGTGTTGCACAAATTTGTGTCAGATATCCTTTGCAAATTGTTCAGCAATCATAATACGTTTTCTGATAATGACAGCATGACTGCTTTTTCACCCCATTTCACTGGTCAGTTCAGTAAGGCTGACAGATTAAAACTGCTTTGTATAATGATACAGATTATTTTTAGATTGCAATTGCTACAATTTGGGATTTCATTCTTCCTGACATGCAGCAAACTTAGAATTAGATTAATTAAGTCTGGGTGTTCTGGGGGTACACCCCCTGAGCATTGGTGATATAGGGAGTCATCTCATGGTAAATTAAACAGTGTCTTTCTTACTGTTTCCCAACACATGACAGCTGATGCTGTGGATACTAACACATCAGATGTCAGCGTACTTAACTTTCAAGGAACAGTCTTGAATTCATTGATGACAGCAAAATAGATTAACAGATGCACAGTATCAGTCTACAGACAGCCTAATATTTATTTATGTAATTAATTAATTAATTTACCTTTGTTTACTGGGAAAGTCCAACTGGACACAGGTCCTTTTTCAGCGGAGGCCCGGGGAGAAAAGCTCCAGTAATGAGAATTACATACATGGTAGAAGAATACAAAGATGTGAGACATTACGGAAATAATCACAAGCAACAGTTGCATAATGATGGACAATACAATTCTATAGAAGGAAACATTACATCACATGTCATACATGAATATTTACAATTTGACTGAGTAGGAGTTATACATTTGCATCACGTATCTTACATGAATACATACAATTTCAAAAGGAAAGAGAGACTAGTTACAGTACAGATGAGGTCAAGTCTTGGTGCAGGACAACCAAGAGTGAAAAGTACGTTGTAATGGAGATTGAGGTAAGGCTTACCCAACTGTGGCTAAGCAGGTGAGTGTCAGGGTTTAAGACATAAAAGCACAAGGTTGAGTAGCAGGAGTCCAGGGCAAAGATCAGTTTTGTGAGGACCTCAGTATAACATATGATCTTCAGGAAACCGACAGTCCTGCAAAAGGATAGTGTTTAAACAACCCACTTGCTTTCATAAACTCAGACAGCCACCATCTTGTTTCTTCCACCTTTATGTGAACACCTCCTCCTGCATATCTTCTGCTATATATTCACTACTACCTCATCACAGAACTTCATCTCTATCTCATCTCACACTAATCTTCTTGTCTGTCCTTATCCATGGCTGACCTCCCAGTTATCTTTACCCCTTCAGTGCCTATCTCCATTACTGTTTTTGTATAACAATTTCCTTTAGAGTATGTGTGTTGTCCGTATAACTACCAAAACTATCTTTGTATTCATTTTGTATAAAATATTCACTTTAATGTTTATGTACTAGATTGCTATTGCGAAAACTGTCACTGTATAATTTTTACAAAACATTCACTTTAATGTATGCGTATTGCACAGGGCAGTTAATTCATTGCTGAACTCTTGATACATTTCTATCATACCCCTTATAAATGCATTTGATTTAATACATGTTTTGCATATTATCATAATAAATTTGTATAGGTAACCATTGAACTTTTTCTCCTTGGGTCAACACTGAAAAGGGGCTTTAATTTCCAGATGGACTTTCCAAATAAACAAATGTAAATGAATCAATAAATGTACATCTTCCCACTCTGAGGGAAGGACCTGCTAGAGTTAGTCCTGAAGCACAGAGACTGTATTGCTGAAAAAACAGACGTACATATATTAAGTCCGAGATGGCCATTTCTCTTTACCTGAGCATGACAGACTTTTAGTCTATGCCTTCGGTGTACCTTAAACTTCGTTGTGCTTGGTTAGTGGTATTGGTGGTCTGACGGATGTTAGCTTCATTACCTGCCTGGGAATTTCAAATGGGTTAGTATAATCTCAGTCAAATCATCGCATAGTACAGCTGGTTAAAGAAAGAAATTTTAGAGTCGTGATTGTAGTCAGCAGTGTTCTTTAAGAATGCACATACCTTGCAAAACAGTTTTATACATAAAAAATGTAGGTTCTTTAAGAACACTGCTAACCAAGGACAGCAACAGTTAAGATCTACCGAAAGCATAGACCAAAAAGCTGGACATGCTCAGGTTTCTGCTCACCCCTCGAGAAAACAAGGAATGAATGCATTCCAGACAACATAATAATCAAAATGGGACTACACCACTCAATCTTCATTTATGAAACGGCCTTTTCTCTGACATATGTCAGGGACCACACCACTAGATCTTTATTTATGAAATGGCCTTTTCTCTGACATATGGCAGGGATCGCACCACTCGATCTTTATTTATGAGCAGCCCTTACTCTGACATATGGCGGGGACTGCACCACTCGATCTTTATTTATGAAACAGCCTTTTCTCTGACATATGGCAGGGACAGCACCACTAGATCTTTATTTATGAGCAGCCTTTACTCTGACATATGGCGGGGACTGCACCACTCGATCTTTATTTATGAAACAGCCTTTTCTCTGACATATGGCAGGGACAGCACCACTAGATCTTTATTTATGAGCAGCCTTTACTCTGACGTATGGCGGGGACTGCACCACTCCATCTTTATTTATGAAACAGCCTTTTCTCTGACATATGGCAGGGACAGCACCACTAGATCTTTATTTATGAAATGGCCTTTTCTCTGACATATGGCGGGGACTGCACCACTCGATCTTTATTTATGAAATGGCCTTTTCTCTGACATATGGCAGGGACAGCATCACTAGATTTTTATTTATGAAATGGCCTTTTCTCTAACATATGGTGGGGACTGCACCACTAAAATTTTATTTATGAAATGGCCTTTTCTCTGACATATGGTGCGGACCGCACCACTAGATCTTTATTTATGAAATGGCCTTTTTTCTGACATATGGTGGGGACCGCACCACTAGATCTTTATGAAATGGCCTTTTCTCTGACATATTGCGGGGACCGCACCACTAGATCTTTATTTATGAAATGGCCTTTTCTCTGACATATGGCGGGGACCGCACCACTAGATCTTCATTTATGAAATGGCCTTTTCTCTGACATATGGCGGGGACTGCACCACTAGATCTTTATTTATGAAACAGCCTTTTCTCTGACATATGGCAGGGACCACACCACTAGATCTTTATTTATGAAATGGCCTTTTCTCTGACATATGGCAGGGGCCGCACCACTAGATTTTTATTTATGAAATGGCCTTTTCTCTAACATATGGTGGGGACTGCACCACTAAAATTTTATTTATGAAATGGCCTTTTCTCTGACATATGGTGCGGACCGCACCACTAGATCTTTATTTATGAAATGGCCATTTTTCTGACATATGGCGGGGACCGCACCACTAGATCTTTATGAAATGGCCTTTTCTCTGACATATTGCGGGGACCGCACCACTAGATCTTTATTTATGAAATGGCCTTTTCTCTGACATATGGCGGGGACCACACCACTAGATCTTCATTTAGGAAATGGCCTTTTCTCTGACATATGGCGGGGACCACACCACTGGATCTTTATTTATGAAACGGCCTGGGACTGTACCACTAGAGCTTTATTTATGAAATGGCCTTTTCTCTGACAAATGGAAGGGACCGCACCACTAGATCTTTATTTATGAAATGGCCTTTTCTCAGACATATGGCAATTGCGGAGTTGCTATATATAAATTCAGAGGGGCTTGCCCCCATATTGGGGGTGCCGGGGGGGTTAAATGAGATGAGCACTCTTTGAAATTGAAAACCATACCACTGTATAGACCAACAAGACTGTAGGAAAAGCAATGGAAAAATAACCAAGCACAAATAGCACCAAAATCGTTTAATACACTTTCATCAACAGACTTCTTCAGAATAATACACAACTAGCATCCTTCTTTTATATTCCACCTAATAGGTTCACACTTAATTTAACATTAATATAAAATTGTTTAATTAATTAACAAAACCTGTTGCTCTTCCTGCAGTCTTGTTGGTGTGATTTTGGTTTTAAGTATTTCACTTGTTCCTGTTTTCTAACGTTTTTAACTCTTTGAAATTCGCTGTTTTCCTGGGTTTTCAATCTTTTTTTTTGTTTTGGCTTTTCAGCACACAACATTACAGGTGGCAACATTTCAAAAAGGAGCCATATAAACATTATGCAGTATATATGCCTCCATATAAGCTGGTATTATCTGTAGCCATCTTATTCCTTTCATTGAGATGCTCTAAATGTATATTAGTATCATAATTAATAAACATGAACTTACATTAGAACTATGTCTTTAAAACCGCATTGCAGGAAGGATTCATAGGTTCATAGGTTGCTAATAGGCTGTTGGCACAAAGGCCTATACAAGCTTAGCCATAACAATTCCCTGGATATTTCTTCCCACAATATTTACTTCCCTGATAATGTAAGGATATCAGTACTGCTGCAAGAAATTCTCTTACTCTGGCATAACTCTACTATTATGAAAAGTACTTCTCACACTGCTGTCCTGCACATACTTTTTCAGTGTAAGAAACTGTTTTGCAGGGTACATAAGTTTAGTTTATAGTATTCCAACTGACACCACCAAATAATATGTGATGGTCAAGGATTACATTTTCATGAGCTCCATTACTAAGCACCAAATAATATGTAAGGGCAGTTTGCCTTAACAACATATAGAAAGCATGCATTATTTCCTTCTTCTATGAACACATGGTACACCCAAATAAACATTATACTGTACAGCTACATAACTGGGTTATAATTACTGCAGCTCCAGAATTTCATACAACTGGCTTTCAAGCTAGTGTCTTCCAGTGCTTTCTTACCAGAAACAACTGAAATCTGGTCAAGATAATTTTGCATACACACACACACACACACACACACACACACACACACACACACACACACATGCAATCATGCATGCATGTTTTCCAGACAGGACTAAAGATAAATTTATTGTAAAACTGCCTTTTTTCCTCTTTTATAATGATATGCTGCTTCCACCTAGATCAATCTAACACAGCAACAGCACAATTGCTATTCCTTCCTAAAGTACAACAGCTACAATGTTTTAATATGTATGACTAATGTAGTCACTTTTCAAAAGGCAAAAGCCATCAGTTAGCAATATACCAGATGTTTAGTTACTCTTATATTCTAATAAACAAACAATTAGCCACAAAACTGTTTTGTTGACATTCAATGATACAATTCTTTGCCTTAAATAAATTAAATTCAGTAGTGCACTTTTTAAGAGTAAATATACAACAAATAGTAAAGCAATGGATTTAAGCAGACAAATGTCATTTAGAAAACAATTGTCTACAGTTATTTTGGTCCTACTTATCATCATCTTCAACATCATCCTCATCAACCCCTTTTCCCATTTTCTGCATGGGGCCTGGGTGTCACATCAACTGTCACCATCTCTTTTGATTCATTACCACTCTCCTACCTTCTTTGACAGTCATGCCTGACTCTCGGAGGTCATCTTTCACACAATCCATCTCTTTCTTTGCTGGATGCTCTTGCTCCTTCTTGGCTTCTTCCTGCCTGTTCCAAATCTCCTTCACCAGATTGTCTTCTGCTTTCTTACACACGTGCCCAAACCGCCGTAATATGTTCTCTTTGACTTTCTCTGCAATTAAGCTTCATTTGCACCAAACAACCTTCCTCCTAATACGTGCAGAGGACCCCTACATGACCTTCTTCTTTTTGCTCTAAGTATTTGTTTTTATCATTATTGCTTTCCACAGCAATTCTTCCACAACTTGCAGTGTTTTTTTTCATTTGCTCTCCAATCTCCAAGCTTTTGAGCTAGCTCATCTTTTCAGACAGCTGTCCTTGCCTCCACTAGACCCGTCTCCTCCACCACAATACATTGTCAGCAATGTCCTTCATCTTGTACAGTCCCTAATTACACCTTTTCAAATCTGTTATACACTCATTTGCTGCCTGTTGCAAACATTCAACTTGATTTTCCTACATACGTATTAACACCTTGTTGGATACTTCAGTTCTGTGTCACCTGAAAAAAGTAAAGGAGCTTCTGCATTATCCCTGCACTTAGTTACCAAGAGTGAATAAAACAGTAATTGTTATAATGTAGTGGTCCTTGCCAAGGGTGCACAATGATATAGTGGATAGTGTTGGCACCTCACATCAACAAGATCTGTAGTTTGATTCTTGGCTGAGGTAACTTCTGTGCAGAATCTACATATCCTCCCTGTCTTTGTGTTGATTTTCCCCAGTGCTCTGGTTTCCTCCCACATTCATAATATATATATATATATATGTATATATATATATATGTGGATAGGACACTCCAAATTGGCTGTAGACATAAGCCTGCATACATGTTAACCAAGTGTCCCTCTTCTAACAAATCTGACTTCTTCCATCACCTCCAAACTTGAAAATTGCTATAATAAGATCTCTAAATTTGCCACTAAATCCAAAAACTCCCCTCATCATTGCCTCACCCTACAATCTCTGAACTGGCTAGAACTCTCTAACCACCTAGACTTCCTTACAACTTACCACTGCTCACAAACTTATATTTCACCCAGATAAATGCCCAGCCCCAACAAACATCCTTCCACCATACATTCCAAATAGATCTCTGAGATCTGAACACCAAAACTTAATTTCTATCCACAAACCCAAACGACCTGCTGGCCAGCTTCTCCTCTCTTTCTCAATAAGCAAGAAATGTAATTCTCTCCCTCCTTCACTTAGGACTATATCAAACTCAGAAACCTGCAAAACCCAGCTTTTCTCATACCTTTCATCCAAATGGAAATGTTCCTGATTTCACCCTACATAAATTCAAGGGAATTCCCCAAGGAGTTCTTCTTACTCCTTGCTCCTAACCTCCCTCTAACTCATATTTCTATTCTTCTAAAACAGACTCAAGCTCTCAGTAACTGATTAAGCAACTCTCACTTGATTTCACATTTGTATATAATGTAAATAGCAAATTACTTCTATTGACTGCACATCAAGTATATACCTTACTTATTTTAAATAACTGCATGCAAGCTGTCTCCCCCTCTACTAGTATAAGAATGCAAGGACCTTAGATCTTTTATTATGAAGACAGTCGATCATGCTTGCTCTGAATGCAAACACCTGTAAACTGTGTTGTTCTCTGTTATCTATTAACTGTGCTGTATGCTGTACTTTTTATGCATTTGCATTTCCTTACTGTATTGATATTGTATATGTATTATACCTTTAAAATTATGTAACCCTTACTGTATTGCTTATGGAGTTTTTCTCCCCGGGCCTCCACTGAAAACGGGCACTTTTGGGGCCCAGTGGATTTCCCCGGTAATCAAACTGAAAATAAATAAATAAATAAATGTGTGCAGTATGGAAGAACACCATTGGCAAGGCTAGCCATCTGAAGGTGTGAACACTGGCAGTAAATATTTGTCACTGTTGAGGTGGCATCCTGGCCCCTTGTGCAAAACTGGGTGAAAAGGGTTGTGGGTGGGTAGATGGATTTAGAAATAAGTCTCGTATCTCAGACATCTTTATAGAACTTTCAAATTATGATATGTTCATAATGAGTAACACAGTGGTGCAGTGCTTAGTGTTGCTGTCTCAGAACACTTGGTACCTGACTGAGGTGCCATTTGTGCAGAGTCTTCACACCCTTCCTGTATCCATGTGGGTTTTTCATAGGTTCATAGGTAGGTACTAGGCTATCAGCCCTGGGGCCTATACAAGCCCAGCCAAAAAGGTACCCTGGCTTTTGCCATTCAAGAAAATTATTTTCCATTGCCACTGTCGAGCAGAGCCACAGAGGTGATCCCCAGGGTGAATTTCCTATTTCCCATCCAATCATCAAGATTTTTCTTGAAGAGTGCTAATGAAGAGCTTTGTTTGATATAGATAGGTAGTTTATTCCAGAGTATGGGAAGTCTCTGGGACATGAATCTATCCCTCCGGCATGTTCTGTTTATTGTGGTGACAAGGTTTAGGTCCCTAGAGTGTGTAGCTCGGAGAGATTTCTTTAAGTGGAGCATGTCCAACAGCTCTGGGTTTGACATAGCTTTGTATGTTAGGCAGAGATCACCTCTGAATAGGCAATATGCGACAGAGTAAAGCTGGAGCTTTTTGAAATGGTCAGCGTAGGGCATCTGTTCGAGGCCAGTAATCCTCTTTGTGAGGTATTTCTGCGGCCTTTCCAGTTGTTGTAGATGTCTTGTGAGGTACATACCAAAAGGGGTGTTGTACTCTATAATGGGTCTAATGAGTGATGAGCAGAGGGGAACAATGACCTCTTTTTTTCCTGGATGAGAAACCTTTGGTGATTAGATGTGCCACATGGAAGGATTTCCTGACTACTGTGGCAATGTGATTATCAAAGGAGAGACTACTGTCCACTTGTGTCCCAAGGTCTCTTATCACACTTTCAGTGTTAAGTATACTACCGCCTAAGTTGTAGTTCATGGGTACAGACTTTTTACCAAAAGGGATGACAATGCGCTTTTTGGCACTGAGCTTGAGGCCATGGCTTTGACACCAGGCATCTGTCTCAGTGAGGCCCTTTTGTAGGATGTCCACATCGTTAGGAGTTTCGATTATGGCTCCTAGTTTGCAGTCATCTGCGAACTTCATTATCCAAAGACTTTCTGTGTTAGCCTGTACTTCAGGGAAGTAGATACCAAACAGGAGAGGACCCAGGACTGAACCCTGTGGTACTCCACTTGTCACTGGTCTGAAGTCAGATTTGGAGTCTTTTACTTTCACAGTGTGGGTTCTGTCAGTGAGCCAGTTGGCAACCCATCTTGTGACATTTATTTATTTATTTTATATTTGTTGACCGGGCTAGTCTAGCTGGCTACATATCCATTTTCAGCAGAGGCCCGGGGAGAAAAGCTCCACGCACAAATACATTAAGGCATTAAAAACTTAGAAAAAAAAAAATATATATATATATATATATATATATATATATATATATATATATATATATATATATATATTTATTAACATAGGGATTTATACCTAGTTTAGTGAGTTTATCTATAATTCCAGAGAGGGGATGGTGTCAAAAGCCTTGGCAAGATCTAGATAGGCTGTGTGAACCACCTTACCCTTGTCTACGGCTTTGGTGACTGCTTCAAAGAAGTCTATCAGGTTTAGGAGACATGATCTGCCTTTTACAGAGTTTGGAGATTACCAATGTCTTTGTTTATAAGTTCCATGATGATACGTTCCATGGCCTTGCAGACCAGGCTCGTCACGCTAATGGGGTGGTAGTTCCCGTGGTCCGTGGTGGCTCCCCCCTTGTGGAGTGGGATAACCATTGCTGTGCGCCATTCAGAAGGCACAAAGCTTGAGGTGAGACTATGATTGAACATGGTATTTAGGTGGGGTGCCAGTTTGTTCTGTAGTTCATGTAGAACGCAGCCTGGGATGTTGTCTGGTCCCATGGATGCTGTGTTCTTGGCTTTGGAGAGTGTGGTTTTTACCTGTGCAGCTGTGATTACAGGAGCTTTGCATTCTTCCTGTATAGAGATGGGCTCTTTAGAGGGTGGGAGGGGGGTAAAGTTAGCAGTGAACCTATCTGCCAGGATGTTGGCAATATCAGTTGGGTCTGTATATTTAGTGCCATTGTGCTGTAACTCAGAGCAGATCTGAGTGTTGCCATTCAGATTCTTGACATAGCTATAGAATGCTTTGTGGTTGTCTTTTGAATCAGTGGCGATTTTGTTTTTATAACTAGCTTTGGAGGATTTTATCAGGGATCGCAGCTTCTTACTGAGGCTGACCAGGGAGCTCCTCCACTCGTGGGATTTTACTCTCTTTTGCAAGAGTTTCTTCCTTCTGTTGTACAGTTTGTTTATGGCAGGGGACCACCAGATTGGCTTCCTTTTTTTGGAGGATAGCGTCTTGGTTCTGTTTGGGATAGCATGATCCATGCACTCATGTAAGTGTTTATAAAGTGCAATTGTGTAGGATTCAGTAGTCGTAACTGTATTGTCCATCTGCATGGGTGTCATGAAGTTCACCACTTCTGTCTTAAGAAGCATGAAGTTGGCTTTGGATAAATTTTTTACCATGGTTTCCTTAATGGGGGGTGGAAGCAGGATGTGGATATCTAGGGTAATTAGCTTATGGTCAGATCGGACCAATGAGGCATTGACTTCAGGTGTGGAACACCGGTCACTCATATTAGTAATAAATAGATCTAGGATATTGTTGCCCCTGGTGGGGGTGTGGATAAGTTGATCCAGGGCATTGGAGTTTATGAATTCCAGAAAGAGTTGAGTGAAGGAGTTGGTACATGAGTAGTTTTCCCAGTTAATGGTGGGGTAGTTGAAATCGCCCATTATTAGGGTGTTTGGTTGAACCCTAATATTTTCCAGTACATCAAGAAAAGAGGAGTGGGAATCCTGGGGCATGGTGGGTGATCTGTAGCAAGCTACAATTTGGATTGCAGTTTTGCCCAGAGTTAGTTGCACTTGGATAACCTCGGCTGCATTATGCTGAGCAACTAGCCTGGAGGTGTGGATATCCTTAATGAATATGGATACACCACCTCCTTTGGTGTTCCGGTCCAGGTTACATGGCCGAAAAGTGTGGTATGAGTTATAGCCTGGTAGTGCAGGGGTGTTCTCTGGAGCCTTGAACCAGGTCTCAGTCACTGCACAGATATCGATGTTCTCCATTTTAAGGAGTGCCTTGAGTAAGTGCATTTTGAGATTTAGACTTCTGGCATTGAGTAGCATCACCCTCAGTTTTTGCCTGCCTGTTCCTGTTACGGTGGTGAATTGGTCATTTGAACTTTGCCTAAAAAAGGCACTATAGTGGCGGCAAGAACCTTAGCCAGTATCCGGAATCCCAAGGGTGACAGTTGCAGGCCATCTCTGGCAAAGCATCGTGGTCTGTCGACCATGTCATCCCAGGCAGACAGATACTGGATCCCTTTAGAATGGCACCAGAAGCTTAGCCAATTGTTGAAGTCAGTCATTTTGTCCTTGTACTGTGGCATCATTCTGGGTGATGGCAGAATGCTACTCAGGGCTAGGGTCATACCTGCCTGGGCTACAAGATTGGAGAGCTCTTCCATGTCTCATTTCATGTAGTCCAGGGAGGTACGTCTCAGGTCGTTCACACCAACATGGACAATGACAGAGTCATATTTGTACTTGTTGTGGAGTGACCTGAGTGCTTGGGTTATGTGGTGGATCCTGGCACCCAGCAGGCAGCTGACGGTAACCTTCTCCCTGTTTAGCCTGGTGAGTGGGACATCAGTGTGCCTGACTATAGAGTCGCCTATGACTAGTGTGTTGGGTACATTGTTTTGCCTTATTGACTGTGGTTGAGTGGCACACTGAGTCTGCGGGCTATGTGTCATTTCAGTTGTGTTGGAGGGTGGAGATTGCTTGCATTTCTGCTTTGGAGTTCTCTGTTGCTTGAGCAGATTATTATTGAGAGCCTCCGTGAATGGTTTTGTATTTTTATGTGTGGATTTTGGTGGTGTAGATTTAGTGAGACTATGTGATGAGTGTGGTGTGGTGCAAGTGTTTACCTTCTCCTCTTGACTGTCAAGTTCAGTCTTGATTGGAGAGAGCTTTACCTCCAGTTTGGCTAGATAAGTGCATCTCTCACAGGTTGTAGTGTTGGGTGGTAGGAGGAGAGGATTGTCTGTGTACATGAGGCAATTTCTACATTGCCCCAGAATGCCCAGATTCATCAGATAGACAGGAGTGAACACTGGGAGCTGACCCTTGGACATGCCTGAATAAAAAAAATATTTTCCTCTAGATAAGTGAGGAAAGTGAGTACAAGAGCTGTTTTTCTCTAAGCAAGTGAGGAAAGTAAGTGCCAAAACTGTTTTCCTCTAGGTAATGAGGAAGGTTGAGTGCTGTAGTAATTAGTAGGTTATTTAGTACTTACAAGTTCTGAACAAGTGCTGATCACGAATAAGCAAATTCAAGTGCTAAAAGTAAGAATCTGTATCTGGACTAAACTAGTTACAGGAAAGGGGGGACACAAGTGCAAATGTGGGCTTTTAAATCAGAAAGTTGAGAGATATGGAAAAACTGCCCAAACGGCCAATAACTACAATTTCTGGGCCAGAGCCACTCCTTATGTGGTAGATAGGTTACCTAGTGCTTACCACTCCCACTGATAAGCTAGAAGGCTTCCCTCCAACACAGAAAGCTTGGGGGGCTCAGAAGCTTACATACAGTCTTGGATACAGCAAATCTGAATCTGGACTACACTAGTTACAGGAAAGGTATTTTTTTTTATATATGTAGAAAAGTAGCTAAAACAGCAGTCAAAACAATTCAAATACAGTGCAAGCTAGCACAGTTGAGTATGTAGCAATGTTAGACCAAACAGTTTAAAAAATGCAATTAAATTAAAAATGACTAAAAACAATGCAGAAGGAGTCTATCAGGTAGAATGAGGTAAAGAGATGGGACTGGGGGGAATGTCCCAGATCAAATCTACAGTGGGGGCGGGCAACTGCAAAAACCTCCAAATTTAAACAACAACACAGGAATAGGGTGGGTATGGGAAAACCAACACCTTCAGCAGAGATCTGAAAAACTATACAGTGAAGCAAAAATAACAGTGCACAACTCTGAAGTCAGCCAGCAATGATATAAAATTAGTCAAACAACAATTACCAGTACACAACTCTGAAGTGCCAGAAAAATATACTCAGCTCTGTATATCTCCAGATAGTTTGAAGAGAACTCTTTCAGGACACAGGAAGGCTCCAACAATGATATGCAGACTTTTTTACTTTTTTCCAGGTGCTTCTATCTCCTTCAACATGCCAAAGACATGCTCTAGGTAAAGAAGTGATCCCCCTAATTGCCCATTGATATGCATATGGCATGTAAGGATGTATGTGCATCCTGTGATGGACTGGCATCCTATCCAGTATCAGTTATCTGCTTCATGTCCAGGATAGTTCCCCTCTAAAAATGATAAAGCAGAAGTCAAAAAATGAATGAGCGTGTTCATAAGTGTTGCACTTTAAACATTTTGTAAACCATCTCTGTATTAGACTAGTGTTCCCTTACAATAGTAAAATAACACTTCATAACTGTGATGCTCTTGGACACTAAGGAGCTCAACTGGCAATCATAGACACATTCACTGAGTAAACAAAGAATGGTGCAAATAAATGGGAGATACAGTGGGCACAACCTCTCAGTCTCTTGATTTAAGAGACCAAATAGCACAATAATGGTCATGTGATAGTGTGGGAAGGGGATACAATGGTACTTAGTAATCTCATGCAGCACTCCTTCAACTCACTACTCCATAATCACAATCGTACTAAAATGTGCCAGGTTTGCTGCAAAGCTAAACTCTATGATATTCAGTTGTCATGTATACAAACACTCAAGAAACCTTTCTAATGACCAAAAGGTAAAAAAATCACCGCACAAATAAGAACTTATAAGTAATGCCTTAAAGTTTTTAACATCTTATTCTCTGCCGTTTTTATTACTGTGAGTCTGTGTATCTGTGTTAATCTTAAAAAATAATAACACTGTTTACAATGGGTGACAAGTGCAGTTTGCAAACCAGCAATTAAAACAGCATTTTCAAGATTATTCTCCATAACGTCTCCTCCCCATCAAACCTGTCTGTCAAGAAGTGTTACTTGAAAGTCCACATACCACAGTTTGGTCCTCTAGCCCCACCCCATCCAATCAAAACTTCCTTACTACACAGTTCTAGATAGAAAATCTTTGACTGCACACTTAAGAATTCATAAAAAAAACAAAGACCTTTGTACAATTTAGGGATCTTATACTTAGAAGCTGAGGTAATACATCATTATTGTGTCGCTCCACCCTCAACCCCCTTCATACACATGAAAATGATTATGCAGTTAGGCTTCCAGTGTGCACACCAAGAAATGACAATTAATCAAGCTGGGCTTCCATGTTAGGAACTTGGATGTGCGATCATGTGACACCTAACTCTAGGTGTGTCTGAAAAAAAGTGAGTTTGGGTGTTGTCCTTATCCAATTTTTAAACAAGAATGATGTCAGTATAAAAGGTTGGCTGATGGCCCAGAAAACTGAACATCTACAGCACAGCTCAATGACAGGAACTATAAAGTATTTAAAGAGATGACAGTGTCATTTAGAGCGCACCCATACTTCAGAATTTCTAGCACAAACTGTAATCAAACTGAACCTCGCACAGCATTTCTATCAGCTGTTAATTTAATTAAGTAAAAATTGTTATTAGAGCAGCTAGCCAAAATATAAACAAATGTGTGTGTAATTCGAATGAATTCTTAGAAAGTTTATTTGAATGTTAAAGGTCACAAACATTTATGTCTGCTAGAAACTGATAAAGCGGCTACTACAGAGTATGTAAACAAGCAGCAATGTTCTTTACAGGGCCTACAGTTCAAACACTCAGATAAGAAACAAAATAATACAGGATTAACAGATGGCTTAAAACCACCTTAAGGTAAAACTGCAGAGAGAAAGCACTTGAGATAGTAAGTACACAGCATATGTGACTGTAAATAACTAACAAACCACATGACAAAGCAAGGTTAACTGCTTTGTAAACATTGTGGCATAGAACATGGATAAAAAGAATAGAGTTTTTAGAAAGCAATAAATACGCTGAAAATAAAAGGGAGCTTAGGATCAAAGAATAATTGTCTGCAGTAGAAGCGAAACTTGAGTTCATGTATGACATTATATACAGGGATAAAATGATAAAACTACAAGAATTATGTACAGAAGGAATTTCCACAGAGAAAAAGACACAGAGACAGTCACAGAGAGCATTCAAAAAGGGGCATTATACGACGACCCCCCCCATTAATATTCCAAAACGTGCACGCTGATTGGTCAGCATGCACATTGTAAATCAGACTTATACTAATGGAAAAAGGTCCAGTCGCCCGGACTTTTTCCATTAGTATGTCTTTTTTTACAACAACGGAGAACGCAACATCTCCGTTGCTTTTTAGACACTGTCTCGCTATGTTAAAGGAATATTACATAGCGAGACAGCTTTAAAAAAAGTAATGGAGATCTTCCTTTCTCCGTTGCTTTTTTTAAAGCTGTCTCGCTATGTTAAACTCCTTTAACATACCGAGCCACTTTGTAAAAAGCAACGGAGATATTGCTTTCTTCGTTGCTTCCACCCACAGCTCTGATGTACTGCGTAAGCATATGCATGCGCAGTACATCAGAACTGCTGCAGAATACCAGACAGCTGCGGAAGGGCAGCAAGGAGGCATTATACAATGCCATTATTTAAGAAAAGAAAGTTTTTTTTTTCTTTAATAATGTCATTGTATAATAGCAATAACCCACTTCTGGGTGTGGGTAATGCTGGATTTACCTATAGTTGTCTTTGTTTGGCCACTCGGGCTTTGCCCTCATGACCAAACCACATCAACCGTGGGTAAATCCAGCATTACCCACACCCAGGCGTGGGTTATTGCTATAGTATTCACTGAACACATTAGAGCTTCAGCATTTGGGCAAATATTTGTGAGGATTTATTATGGGATAAAAACTCATTCTTCACCAACCACAGACTTCTCACCCATTGAGATTACAAAGATGCCAGCATCTGCATTTTAAACTACTGTGTGTGTGTGTGTGTGTGTGTGTGTGTGTGTGTGTGTGTGTGTGTGTGTGTGTGTGTGTGCACGCACGCGCACATTTTGTGGTTGTTATCAAGTCTACTCATTTGTATTCATACCTCTTTGCTAACAGTGGATTACAGGTATCTGTTTCACTATGGTGTCTGGAATATTCTATTAAAATGTAGGAACAAACAATATAAAAAGACTAATCCATGCCAAATATGGCCACCCTACCTATAAACTATCTATATATGAAAGAAACAACTGCATTAAATCAAAAATATACAATGAAATTCAGACATTCAAATTTCAGAACTGATAAAACAAGACGGTCAACTCACCATCCCAGCTAGGTTTAAAAAGTAGCGTGCAGGCTTACTCGAATAAGGCAAAAATGGTGTATATCCAAAGATATATTTATTGAAGACAATCCACAGTATTGGAAACTAAAATCCACAAGAACAACTGTTAAGTGCTTTCATCCGCTTATCGCAGACTTCTTCAGAACAGCTGATTGACTCACAATACAATCCTTTTAAAATCTTTTTGGTGCCATTCTAAAGGCAAAAATTTAAAGTGCCAGTGCTTAGTATAATTTGTACATATTTTAAAAAACATAATTATGAAGACAACCAATACATCAATATATCCTAAAACTTACTAAAACCTTAAATAATAATTAATATAAATACTTTTCTAAAAAATACTAAATGAATAAAATACCAAACTTCATACCCCATTGATGTAACTAACAAACACATACATAATTTTATGATAACATATTGCACCTGATGGTGACTAATCAAGCCAACATTAGAAAGGGTTTAATAGAAATAAAATCATTTATACCCGGTTCCTTTGTGGCATCTTTCAACACTTGCCATATGCTTTCTTTTTTGCTTAGTATTGCTTTAAAATTGCCCCCTCTATTTGATGTAAAAACTTGATCTATTATGACAAAACTGAAACTATGATGGTCATCTTTCTTCTCTATATGTCTATATAAAGCATTCTTGGTGTCATGTACCCTACTTCTGTAAACACGGTCATAAATTATTTTCTTAAATAGTCTCTCTGTTTTGCCAATATAGTAAGCAGGGTATGATGAACAACTAGCTAAATAAATAATATTCTTACTGTTACAATTCCCCCTTCTAAATTTAATGTAGGTCCTATTTAAATTCTGTAATTTTATTCCATCACTCTCATTAATCAAATGACATTGATTACATGACCCACATTTAGTAGTAGCCTTGTTACTATTGTATCTGTCTCTTTCTGTACTCCCTAATTGTAATAACCTCTTAATGTCCATACCCATCTTAAACACAAAACTGGGTTTTTCACCTAATATCGGTTTGATATCATCAGCTACTGTTAAGTTCTTCCAATATTTTAATACTATATTCATAATTTCATTCACATACGGGGAATAAGTTAATGAACATACTCTATTAATTGGAACATTATCCAATTTTCTTTTTTTCACACTACTGATTTCTTGTCCTATTCCTAATATAGGACAATATTTATTACACCATTCCTTAATAACAAACTGTGAAACAACAATGACAAACAGTTCAAATATGCAGAAAGTAATGCGGAAAAATTATATGAAAAGAAGAACAAAAAGTTAAATTGGGATGTTATACAATACAAAGAAAATAGGGCATATATATGGGGTAATGAGCGTAAACACACTAAGGAAAACAGATGGGATGATCATGCAGTGACACATACAGAAGAGCATATGAATTTTCAGGGGGGTCATTATTTCACCCCAGCAACAAAACAGAACTATCGGGGGAATCGGTACAGGCAGTACTAGAGAATGTGATGGCGCATAATACCCCAGATGACAGTCTAGACAGAGTAAGTCTTGAGGATAATATTGTTAGAGAAGAAGAAGAAAATATTATTCATCATGTTAATGATCTTATGGTGTATAATTACGCCAATTATTGTATAAAGGATGAATTAGGAACTTTATTTATTAAAGGAATGAAATATATACCTGCCGCCAAGTTTAATTTAGTAGACACTATTATAGATATAAAATTGTATTGTAGAAAATTAAATTTAGCATTAATGTTTAACAACAAAAATAAAAAAGATGCATTTACAATGGAAAGTAATAAATTAAAGAAAAAAAGTACATTTATACCACCCCTTAATAAAAAGGTTGAAAATTTTGAAGAATTGGTTTGTTCTGATATTTATAACTATAGTCAAAATATTAATAAACAACAGGTGATGGATAATTTGACTACAAAAGAAAGGGAATGTTTAGTAGAACTTATGAATAATAAAAATATCAGAGTAATGAAACCCGATAAGGGAGGGGGGATCGTTTTATACAATACTATTGATTATGTCAATGAAATCCAAAAAATATTAATTGACACAGGAAATTATGAAATCACTTCTATTAATGAAATAAATATAAGTTATTGGAAAATAGATTTGGCATTAGATGAATATTTATTGGATCAGAGAATAACAGAAGGTATATATGAATTTATGAAAGTAGAATTCCCCACTCTAGCTACCATTATAGGTATACCAAAGGTACATAAGAATATTAGTAAACCCCCTTTTCGCCCAATTATTTCTGTAAGTAAGTCTAAGACATTCAATATAGGTGTGGTGATAGATAGACGGGTTAAACCCATATATAGAAACATTCCTCATCTCATTAAAGATTCATGGATATTTCTTGCTTAACTCACACCTGATAAATGGAATGAGAAATTAACATATATAACTATTGATGTCATCGACTTATTTTCATGTATCCCGAAAGAACAGGGACTTGAAGATTTTTGTAATAGTCTTAGAAAATATTCTAATTTGGCATGGGATCGAATTAACTTAATAACTGATATGATGGAAATAGTATTGAATAATAACTTTATATATTATGAAGGCGAATATTTTAAACAAATAAGGGGTGTGGCTATGGGGGCTTCATGTGCCCCTATATTTGCAAATATGGTTATGCTAGAGTGGGAAAATACATTTTTATTTAACTGCAAATATTATGAACATATTTCTTATTATACGAGGTTTCTTGACAATATGTTTGTTTTATGGAAAGGACCGGTTGAAATGATAGATGAATTTATAGATTATTTGAATAATACAAGTAGTTTTTTTAAATTCGCATACAGTGTTAGTTATGAAGGGATCTCTTATTTGGATACATATATAAAACACATGGAGCTTGGATTTCAATTGGAGATATATAGGAAGAAAACATTTTCGAATGGATATATGGAATTTACTAGTCATCATCCAAGACATATGCTAAAAACATCTTTAAGGGTCAATGCATTAGAGCAGTCAGGATGTCATAAAATTATGAAATTATGACAAGGGAAATAGAATTTATAATATCTATGTCTAGTAATAGAGGCTACCCGGATGGCTTGTTGAAGGACGTTTCACAGTTTGTTATTAAGGAATGGGGTAATAAATATTGTCCTATATTAGGAATAGGACAAGAAATCAGTAGTGTGAAAAAAGGAAAATTGGATAATGTTCCAATTAATAGAGTATGTTCATTAACTTATTCCCCGTATGTGAATGAAATTATGAGTATAGTATTAAAATATTGGAAGAACTTAACAGTAGCTGATGATATCAAACTGATATTAGGTGAAAAACCCAGTTTTGTGTTTAAGATGGGTATGAACATTAAGAGGTTATTACAATTAGGGAGTACAGAAAGAGACAGATACAATAGTAACAAGGCTAGTACTAAATGTGGGTCATGTAATCAATGTCATTTGATTAATGAGAGTGATGGAATAAAATTACAGAATTTAAATAGGACCTACATTAAATTTAGAAGGGGGAATTGCAACAGTAAGAATATTATTTATTTAGCTAGTTGTTCATCATGCCCTGCTTACTATATTGGCAAAACAGAGAGACTATTTAAGAAAAGAATTTATGATCATGTTTACAGAATTAGGGTACATGACACCAAGAATGCTTTATATAGACATATAGAGAAGAAAGGTGACCATCATAGTTTCAGTTTTGCCATAATAGATCAAGTTTTTACATCAAATAGAGGGGGCAATTTTAAAGCAATACTAAGCAAAAAAGAAAGCATGTGGCAAGTGTTGACCGATTCCACAAAGGAACCGGGTATAAATGATTTTATTTCTATTAAACCCTTTCTAATGTTGGCTTGATTAGTCACCATCAGGTGCAATATATTATCATAAAATTATGTATGTGTTTGTTAGTTACATCAATGGGGTATGAAGTTTGGTATTTTATTCATTTAGTATTTTTTAGAAAAGTATTTATATTAATTATTATTTAAGGTTTTAGTAAGTTTTAGGATATATTATTGTATTGGTTGTCTTCATAATTATGTTTTTTAAAATATGTACAAATTATATTAAGCACTGGCAGTTTAAATTTTTGCCTTTAGAATGGCACCAAAAAGATTTTAAAAGGATTGTATTGTGAGTCAATCAGCTGTTCTGAAGAAGTCTGCGATAAGCGGATGAAAGCGCTTAACAGTTGTTCATGTGGATTTTAGTTTCCAATACTGTGGATTGTCTTCAATAAATATATCTTTGGATATACACCATTTTTGTCTTATTCGAGTAAGCCTGCATGCTACTTTTTAAACCTAGCTGGGACGGTGAGTTGACCGTCTTGTTTTATCAGTTCTGGTGTTGCTGTTTAAGACATTCAAATATGCACTGGGGTGCAGTGATACACAAGAAGTTTTACTGATTTATTTAAGACGTGCTACATAGACATGGTCTTATCAGTTAGCAAAAACAGATCTGATACAGCCTGCACTGTGGGATGTAGACATAAAGCCCTGACTGCTCTGCAGGTACCCCAAGTTTGAATAGCATCTGAAGTGCCTGTAGGAGCTGGCTAGGAGGATGGCTTTGAATTGCCATTATTACCTTGCCTATCCTGTGGGGAGGGAGGCAGCTGTGGTTTTGTTTGAGCTAAGTGTTTACCCAGTGGAGTTCCCAGATGGGTGAGCCAGCTCTAGCATAGGTGCATTTCTACTTTGTAGCCAAAGGAAGGAACCATATGGAATATACTTCTCCATGGGAGGTAGCAACTCCAGGCTCAGAGGAGCCACCAAGGAGGGATGTGGGATACTCCCGCGGGGAAGAGTAGGCTGCCCTCGCCCACCAAGATGAACTTCTTCCTTCTGCTCAACTCTCACCAGGGAATGGAGAGCTAATTGGGGTTTCTAGATAGGAACAAATCGACCAAAGGGCTTTTACCTATCCTGGGAATGCCAAGTTCCCACTCTCCCAAAATAAAAGGGCCAGTTGTGAGAAGGTAGAGTTAGTAGAGAAACCATGGGGGGGGGACAAAAAACAAATGTGATAATGCTTATATCCAATTGCAATTATCCTTTGATGTTACAGAAACTGATAATATCACATAGTTTCCAGGTTCTCAGATGCAGCTCACAATAACTTAGCATATGCACTTTCCTTTGTGAATATCTCTAGAGATCCTGTTTATGTATATATCATGCCAGCAGTTTCTGAATGACTACAGTGGCATGACCATTTTGCCTCCTTCATGCCATGAATTGAGTCCGACAGCAGTTCTTCCCCATGGTCCAGTTGCTTAGCCCTCTCTATGTACTTAGTCCCTCATGGCCATAAATATGACCACTGTACTTCATTCTTGAACCATTTACCCTCACTAGTGACAAAGAGTCCTACTTGTGCTGATGTTTTTGTGCACGTCTTCCTATCATGATTCAACACACCTAGAAACCCATGAAAAAAAAAATGCATGGTAAATTCAATGTGATGTGATACTACTTCCATTAGACATATTGGGTCAGCTGAATACTTGACCAGTACATTTGTCTCACTGCATTGTGGAGGTTAAAAGGACAGTCCCTTTGGTGTGTTGTCTGATGAACATAATCATCTTCTTCTCTTGGCAGGGTTAGCTAACTAGGAGTAATAATAGATGTCAATGAGTGACTCTTTCTTACTGGTATGGGTATTAGCTGACCAGTGCAGGCCTTCTGTTACTTCACTCAGTAGGTCAGATGACCATTTCAGGCATCCCATTATTCCCCTGGCTGGGTAATCTGATCAGCGCTGGTATCCTGTTAATTTACTGGATAAGTTAGCTGACCAGTTTATCACCTGGACCTGCCTACCAGTACAAAAATCCCACTACTTCACTGGGTGGGTTAGCTGACCAGTGCAAGCATCCTATTACATCACTGGGTGGACCAGCTTATTAGTGCAGCTATACTGTTACTTCACTGAGTGTATAAACTGATGAGTGTTGCAGTGCTGACATCAGTCCAATCATCATCTCACTTCATTTTGTGAGTCACCCAATCAGTGCATTTGTCCTCTGACTGTTTTTTTTTGTTTCCTTTATGCTACATTCAGATTATCCCGGTGCCCTACCCATAGCCATATTTACCAGCCCTACTTCAGCCACCAGACTATCTCCATTCCAATGCTGGGGTCAGTGTGGAGCCTAAGGGTATCCTGAGGGGTTGGGCCATTGACTACTTCCACCAAGGGAGTTTTATATTTATGATCTTCCCCTTGATTTCCCCCTCCCCTGCATTCATGTGTTACATCCAAGAGATACTCAACTCTATGGACCCTGCAGGAAAGCCTAGACAAATGTTCCTCTCCCTAGGATAGGCATGCCCATCCGTGCCTGCCAATGCTTCAGATGCCCAAGCAGTTAATCAAACCTGAGTTGCCTGGGCCATAGCTTGGGCTTTATTCCTTTACATTATGGCACTGACCCTCACTAAGCCACTAACTTTAATAACTACAATCACTATCTTATTTACTCGAGTGATTCCTAAGACCACTAAAGCTCATTTCCTGTCATGTCAGTGAATGAGTCAAATGACCAGTATTCCTTTTTTCCTCCCTTCACCGAGTACCCCAATAACATGTCAGGCTCCTTTTATCACCGAATATACTTGCTGACCAATGGAATTCTCCTCTTACTTCCTTCATTAAGTCCAGTTATCATGGCATCCCCCCATATCAACTTACTGGATGGATTTGGTGACCCATGGAACCCTCCTTTCATTTTAGCAAGTATCCACTAATCAGTGCATTTCTGTTCTAACATTAAGATACAAAATTAGATACAACTATCGCACATGTGTTGTGATCAGTCAGCATATCTCTCACTTTCATTGCATCTCAACTAAACAACGTAGCCTCTGTTCATGTCATTATCCACTTTTAGTAATGATTATAGCCACCTACTAGTTGGGTCTATGTTCAGTCATCGAACGGAAAAAGCATGGAATGGCATGTTTCACTGAACATGCTGTTCATTGAGCCATTCAAGTAAGATCACATTATGGTAGGGATCAGGAAATTTGTCCTTTCCCCACCGTAGTGCGACCTTGGAGTTGGTGTGTGTGTGTATATATATATATATATATATATATATATATATATATATATATATATATATATATATATGTATATAAAATTAATGAGGGGTGTGGGAGTGTAGCCCCCCACATGAGAAGTTTCACTGAGGGGCATTTTCGATGTACTGCCATTCAGTGATTTTTCCATTCAATGACTGAACACAGACCCCTACTAGTCTCAGTAAGTAACACGGAAGACTTAAGGGTATGAAAATATATGTGCTGACTCAGTGGACAGCAGCTTCTAGGCTGCCTTTCAATAGTAACACTACTATCAGCTCCTCACACATTGTTAACCTTACAATATTCATGGTAAAGACTGTGATCACTGTAGCAATTCTTTGTCATTGAGAGGCAGATTAATGTCTGTATGCACTGCAGTATATACAAACTGCAGTTTTTCAACACTACTATATAGATGTTGCAAAGGACATTTTTAGTCATGGAATATGCAGTCACTGAAAACCAGTAGGGACAGTAGACACAAGATGGAGCCTTTTAAGCTGCTGAATGAAATTAATAATTTTTTACTTTATTGGTAATTAAGTTTCTCTGTCTCTCTCTCTCTCTCTCTCTCTCTCTCTCTCTCTCTCTCTCTCTCTCTCTCTCTGCATCACTGGAGGAGTATACTGAATACCCAAATATGCCCTTCCCCAGATGAAAGTCAAACCAAACACCTTTTTATTAGTAGACTTTATTTACTGAGATATTAACTGTCCATCTTCACTAATAATTGTAATGCCCATGCCTTTCTAATCATCAGCAACTCCAGATACCTGGTCCAATTCATTACTCTCCCTATGAGCAGCCCAAACCTCCTAGACTTTGTATTAACTAACTCCCTTTTGTCTGTTGAGCCACATATGTATTCCCTTTCCAAGTTAAATTAGAGCATGAAGCCATAAACTTCTACCTCAAGGTCAGCATCGATAGTTCCATTAATCCCTCCACATTCAGACACTTCAGCAAAACCAACCAACCTATTTGAATTTATTGATCTTTTCAAAAAGCATAAATGATCCAGTCAGCCTGAATCCCAAATCACTGCCATCTCTGCTATAGTCAATAAATTTTATGGCCTGTTAAATCACTGTGTAGAAAAAACTGCCCTTTTAAGATATAAGAGAAGCAATAAATAAATCAAATCTCCAATCTGGTGGAATAACAATCAAAAAATTATGTAAAAAAAATGTAAGCTCCTAGTCTTATGTAAATCTTGCTCCCTGCCAGGTCATATAACAAAACTTAGTAATTTTGTCAAGGAACTAAAATCACTATGAGACATTTCAAGGCTGCCTAGGAGCACAAGATAAGCAAACAAAACTGAAGACAGTCACAAGGACTTTTTTAACTATGATTCATAGTTTCATAGCTTCATAGGTTGGTACTACACCTGTGGTCCAGGAGGTCACTGAATAGCTTAGCCCAAGTTTCCAATTTCTTCAGAACACTGCTGCATTAAGTGTCTTGCTCAGAGTTACACAGCAGGCAAATGGAGGCTAAAGGGAATCAAACCCTGGGCTACAGGAAGCAGCTCAATAACAACACAGAGCATTCATCCTGAGTACTAACTGCCATAATACAGCCTTCTGGGTGATCAAACAGCTGTCTCCTACATCAAAGACAGAGATACCCACCAAGATTTTAACTAGGAAAATACACAATAATATCTTGTTATGTTTTGAACTTATTGTGAATAACTCACAATACATTAATAAGATCTTGGCTAATAAAATCCAACTCAAATTTAACTCTATCTACGATACACCCAGTCCTCCCCCATACTAATTCAGGCCAAATTCCATGTCATCACTACTAACCAGGCCTCAATTATCCTCTTCTATACAAAAGATAACACCTTCAATGAATAAGACACCGTTCTGGGCTATGTACTGGTAAGCTTAAAGCATCAGCTAGCCAAACCTCTCCTGAATATCTTTAGTCAAAGATTCTCTCCAGGATATGTACCTAAAGAATGAAGAAACATCATTGTTGCACCTTTCCATGAAGGCAGACCCTCCAGTGATCCAGGAAAGTCCTGACACATCTGTCTCACTAGCCTTAGTTACCTCTAAATCCATGGAATGAATTACTACAGAAATAATCAATAAAGTTATACAAAACCTGCAGGATCTAGATGAGGGTTGATCAACATTTTTTCACCAAGGACAAGATTTCACATTGTTTATTGTCTAGTGGCTGATGACCAAAAATAAAGAAATACATTTTGGGGGGACTTAACAATATAGGGTTATATCTCTAAAACAGTGTTGACATTTTCTACTAAAATATTTGGACTACAAATCTAGATATTCCGTTTTAGATTCTGCATTTAGGTGCATAGGTAATGCAACTTATGCACATTGCTTTTTAAATGTCAAGCCATGACATAGCCTAGTTGAACTTCACATTTACCTACACTAACAAACTGCAGCTCCTGAATAATGGTGTCTACAGGATTGCAATTGGAAAACACAACAAAAATTGTTTCTTCCAGCAGTTAATCAGAGTAGGTTACACACACAAAAATCATTTGTTAAGCATTCTCTTACAGTGCTGTGTAATTAAGCAAGTCACCATTTTGGTCAGCCATAGGGTGCTTTTCTACTTGAGTGTTTGCCTCCTTCCCCTGTAACTAAAGTGCACTTACACTTACATTTGTCTCTCTGATCCTAATTTTTACAGGTATAATTTATACCTTTCTGGCTTTCTAACACTCAGGCATAGATTCCTGTTGAAGGTTTTACTTACTTGTCTGACATTTGAACAAGTAACCCTTGTAATAATCCTCAAAATTGTATACTGTTGGTCTGTCTTTCCTGCTAAACATAAGTAAAATCAAAGTGCTGAGTGCAAGTAACATTACAGTGCTGAGTGCAGATTTTAGGCCCTTACATTCAACTTACCTCTGATGTGGTGTCAGTCAATCAAGGTATTCCTATAACCACTCCTACTGCCTTCTCTTTTCTCCCACCCCCCTCTTTCCTCATACAGGTTAAACTGCTACAACTTAGTACAGGCATTGGTTCATCCCTGCTCCGCTTGCCCTCACTTCGCTTGGGCTTGCTTCGCACCCCACCCTGCCCTCGCTTCGCTTGGGCTTGCTTTGCACCTCACCCTGCCCCCAAATTCCTCCCACCCCTGGTGCTGCTACATTTATTGGCACTAGACCACATCCCACTTTTTTATACCAATCAGTAACAACTTGTCACTCAATAACACCACTCTCAACCTGATACCACCAGTCCTCCAACTGCACTATTCCTTTTGCCTAAGTTTTGAGTACCATTCAGTAGGTATGCTATCACCCAAAACAGTCTTATTAACTCTACTTCTACCTCTTTTACTCATCCCATATCTCCTAACTGCCTACGAATATCAGGATCACCCAGGTTTCCACTACCCTAAATTCCAAACATCCATCCCATCTACAAGGGATAATAATGCACCCTTACTTGCTCCCCTCATGCTTACCTCCTTAACCCCTAAATACTACCATCTTACTAGACCTAGCTACATTAGTCATAAAACTAGTCACTATTACAAAACTTTATTCAAAATCTTAAAACTCATACTCAGGATACACAACAACCTCACAAAGGACAGCGACATCCACCCAAACCCTGGCTCACACACACCTGTTGGCCCTAATCCCCCTACTATGTCCCCTGCCACCATGGCTCCAACAAATAGACCTCCTAGGTCATTGCTGGCCTGCCATCTAAACATTAGGAGCATAAATAACAAAACTCAGCACCTGCATGCCCTCTTAGCTGTTCATTCCCCAGATATATTATACCTAACAGAAATGTGGCTGAAGCCTGCCACCAAGGACCATGAGATTCTGCCACCAGGGTATAGTATGTTTCGACTGGACCGTACCGCCAGAAAATGTGGTGGGGTAGCCATACTTTACAAGTGTACCCTATTTGTCAGCACAGGCACCCAACAACCACCCCAGTTCAATAACGCTGAAATTCTTATCTCAAAACTACAAATTAACAAAACCAAAAATGTAAACATTGTTTGTGTCTACATTCCCCCATGGAGGAACATAGAAACCTTAGAAGACTTCTTATATTGGTTATCCAATAACCACCCCCAAAAAACAATTGTTCTTGGGGATTTCTACATTGACTGGAACACTTGCTCTTGTGAAACCCCCACAACCCACATAAACCTCTATGGATTTACTCAAATCATAACCTCCCCCACCAGGACAGGAAAACCCAATAACAAGGAAAGTACCATGAACTGCATACTCATCAATACCCATCTTCAATCTTATAAATCAGGCACTTTGCCTGTTGACCCAAATGACCACTGTCTCACCTATGTAATCAAGCTCAAAGTAGACTGCTCCTACCAACCCACCTATAGAACATTAAGAAACAACAAGAATTTTATTCTCACCAAGTTTCAAAATGAACTTAAGGCATGCAACTGGTCAGTACTAAAAAGTCTCCCCCTAGATGAAGCAGTAGCATACTTTAACACCAAATTCCTTGCTATAACTCCCATGCTCCCAGCCGCTCTATTAGAACCAAAGTTAACATTGCACCATGGCTTTCTAAAGATACCAAAACCAAAATTTCACTCAGAAACAAAGCATGGGCCAGCTACCAAAAAATAAAAGCCCCACTTGATCAACTAAGATTCAAACAGCTAAGGAATGACACCAAAAATCCATAACCTTAGACAAAAAGAACCACTATTACCATCTACTGCAAAAACACCAAAACAAACCTCAAAAGTCCTGGGCAAGAATAAACAAACTACTCCACCCAGGCCAAACCGCCACTCCACCCCCCTCAGCTTCCCAACAAAAATAACCAGTAAGCATTGCTATTAACTTCAACAGCTTCTTCACAGAGACTATCCAGTCTCTAGCCAGCCAACTCTCTCCCAATGGCTCTAATTCTAATGTAGCCACACCTAGTACCCAAACATACTTTACCTTCCAACCTGTTCCTACTCAACTTATTCATGCCTTACTTAAGAAATTAAGACCCACCACCCTGGCTGCCGACCTCCTCCCAGAAAACTATCTGCAAAAGGCTGCTGACAAACATAGCCTACCCCATCTCTATCTTGATCAACATAGCTATATCTAAAGCTACTGTACCCACTATATGGAAAATCTCCCATGTCATACCTCTCCATAAATGAGGTAGTTCCACTGAACTGTCAAACTTTAGACCCATAGCCATTCTGTCATCTCTAGCTAAAATTATGGAGAAGTGTGTACACATACCTCACATAGAACAAGCTGTTGTCCAACTTTCAGCATGGCTTTAAGCCACACCACAGTACTACTTCTGCCCTCCTCTCTTTCTCTAACGTCATTAACCACAACTGTAATAATAACAAACTGTCCTCAGCACTCTTTCTAGATCTATCCAAGGCTTTTGACATGGTTAACCACAAAATGCTTATAAATACCTTGAAGGCCTTCTCCTTAAACAACCATGCACTCCAATGGTTTCAATCCTACCTGCAGGGCAGGCAACAGGCAGTCCTATGGCAGGACAAGCTATAATTTTGCCTACTCATCACATTAGGAGTCCCCCAGGGCTCGATACTAGGACCCCTTCTTTTCTCCATCTTTATCAATGACCTTTATTCAGTCATCCCAGATGCTGCCTGCATTCAATATGCAGATGACTCAACCTTGATTTGTTCTGACACTTCACCAGCTATTGTATTCATATTAACCCAAATTACCTTCAAAAAAGTGGAAAAATGGCTCTCCAATCAACATCTAATCCTAAACCCCAACAAAACTAAGTTGCTCCTCTTCTCCCCCACATGCAGGACCCCCCTGCCAGCCTTCAACATAACTGCTAACAATGGCACTATTATATCCCCAGAAGCCCAAACTAAACTACTGGGTGTCATTGTTGATAACAATTTTAAATTTCTAGTCTCCCACCAGGACACAAGTGCTCTTCAGCAATTACATTCTGCTTGCTTAGCACACTCAAGCAAATCTGCAGTCTGCTGCTACCACTCCACCCATACAGTATAAGAAGGAATCAGTACTGCAAACTAAACAAGGATATACATTTTGAGCCTCAAGAGCAGGAGCACACTCAAGCAAATCTGCAGTCTGCAGCTACCACTCCACCCATACAGTATAAGAAGGAATCAGTACTGCAAACTAAACAAGGATATACATTTTGAGCCTCAAGAGCAGGAGCACACTCAAGCAAATCTGCAGTCTGCAGCTACCACTCCACCCATACAGTATAAGAAGGAATCAGTACTGCAAACTAAACAAGGATATACATTTTGAGCCTCAAGAGCAGAAGCAAATCTGCAGTCTGCAGCTACCACTCCACCCATACAGTGTAAGAAGGAATCAGTACTGCAAACTAAACAAGGATATACATTTTGAGCCTCAAGAGCAGGAGCACACTCAAGCAAATCTGCAGTCTGCGGCTACCACTCCACCCATACAGTATAAGAAGGAATCAGTACTGCAAACTAAACAAGGATGTACATTTTGAGCCTCAAGAGCAGGGTCAGTCCACCCTGGCATTCTGCTTGTATGTTGTATGAGAGTAAAGCTATTACATTAGCAGTATTTCTTGGTAGTTCTCAGTGTGCTAATAAAACTGACTGTTGTAGCCTTGTGTCACCCCCTCCCCCCAGCTAGTACAGTAATCCTAACTGTCCAATAGACAGTATACATTTAATTCAGATCCCTGTGACTAAATTAACCATCAAACAGCCCTCTCAGTGCTTTCTGCCTTAGTTTATATCACTTGGAGGCCCACCTGTTTATTTGCATCTCTATACATTCCCCTTCATTGCTAATGTATCTCCCTACTCTAATCTGTGCACAAACTGGTTACTAATCAGCAAGTCAATGTGAAGACACACTCCCAATCTTAATAAACATTGCTGTCTCTTCTCTCCTTCACTTTACAGGTAGTTTGAATTATTACTTACCCCCTCTGAGGCCTTCACTGATTTCCACTGATTGCCTCTCTGTTTGTTTGTTTTTTTTTTTTTGCATTCCACCTGGTTTACACCCCTTGTGCTATCTCCCTCCCCCAATACTAAGTCTATATTAGACTCCTGCTGAGCATGGAGCCATCTTTAAATTTCTAGTCTCCCACCAGGACACAAGTGCTCTTAGCAATTACATTCTGCTTGCTGGTAAGCCATTAGACCTTAGGAATTTGTTTAAAGTATTCAGATTTGTAAAGTAATACTTACATTTTCTCTTGCCTTGGTGAGCTCTGTCCCGCTCCGTTCACCCTCACTAATGCTCGGGCTCTTTCCGCTCCCCTGCCCTGCCCCCTATTCCCTCCCACCCCCATTACCTTTACATTTATAGTAATTACAGCCACACCAACAGCTCACCCTCACATCACCTCCACCAATCACAGCTCCTCAAGTCATATCACATTATACGACACCAACTTGCTCCACACAAAACACTCCCAATCACTCTCATTCCCACTAGGCATTTTTACATCACCCACACTACTTCCCCATCCACATATAGTGCAACCCTATAATTTCTATTCAGACTCCCCACCAAGAACCAACTTAAACTTTATAACCATGACTATCACACAACTAAGTCTAGTCTGTCTTCTCATAATTCTTTACAACACCACAAGTTATCACTCTAGCAATATCCCTAAACATAGTATCACAACACTACATTATGCACTCCCATATGCAGACACCACACATTATAATAATATCTGCCCACAATTGTTCAAGAACTACATAATGGACCAATTCAGAACTAAACACATATGCTCTCATTCCTACTCCAAAAAAACACAATACTTTCTCACACTCCTCACCAAGCTCCAACATCTGTATCACCATTTTAACAGCAGGCTCACCATAAGTGGGGTTATCCACCCCAACCCAGGCCCAAATCCATCCTGTCCAACACAAACTGCTCCAACACAAATGTCAGAACATAACCCCCCACTTTCTTCATCCCTGGGCAAATCAATAACAGCAGCAAAACCAACCATCTTTTAATGCTAAATATTAATATTAGAAGTATCATAAATAAAATACCCGAACTCCAGGCCACAATGGCACACTACTCCCCAGACATAGTTGCTTTAAGAGAAACCTGGCTAAATAAAAAGATAGCTAACTCAGAAGTTCTCCCTACCGGCTACAATATCATTAGACAAGACAGACCACTTCATAAAGGGGGTGGAACTGCCTTACTGTACAAGTCTAACTTAAATGTCCATCAATTACTAAACTCCTACTCCTCCCCCAATAATTGGGACATACTTATCTCACAACTTCAACTTCACCCTAAAAAGGTCATCACCACAATTGTGATCTATATTCCATCTGGTAATACACCTGCTAGCCTTGAAGACTTCTTATCCTGGTGTTCTTCCACATACTCACAAGAAACCCTTATTCTGGGGGACTTCAACCTAGATTGGTTCACCTGTATATCAGAACCACCAAGTAATCTAATAAATCTCCATGGCTACCAGCAGCTAGTCCAAATTCCAACTAGATGTGATAAAAAATCTAAAAGGGAATCCATCCTTGACTGGGTCCTAACTAGCAACCCCATATTGTGACCACAACATAATATACTTTATACATAGTAGAACAAGCATATGCAAAACCACTAACTATATATCCACTAGAAACACAAAAACATTCTCTCCTGAGGTCCTCAACACTTTACTCTGTAACTGTGACTGGACCCCCCTACAAACCTTTCCACTTGACCAGGCTGTAGCATATTTCAACAAAACATTTCTACAACACCTAGACATTGTCGCCCCATTGCACAAAATCAAGGTTAGAACCTCTACAAACCCCTGGCTCAGTAAAGAAACCAAACAAATCCTCAAGTCCAGAGACATTGCCCGGCTTTACTATCAAAAAAACAAAAAAAACACAAAGCCTAACTAAGTACCAAGAACTGCGCAACCGTGCAAAAAAATGCATTAGGCTGGACAAAAAATCCTACTACACAACATTACAAACTACCAACACAACCCCCAAAAATTTTAGAAAAGTGTAAACCAGCTACTAAAATCCACCCAAAAGGCTACCCCCAAACCAACCACTCCTGACACTAAAGTTCCCATTGAAACACAATTCAACTCCCACTTTGTGAACTCAATTTTATCCTTAGTATCACAAGACAGTTCCTTCCTCACTATCCCCCCCAACACAAATAACACTAATACAAGCTTTACCCTCAAAACAGTTTCCACCACTTCAATCAAAAGCATGATCTCCAAACTAAAAACCTCATCAACAGCAGCCGACCTACTCCCCAGCTATTTCTTGAAACTTACAGCAGATGCTATTGCTATCCCAGTCTCCACTCTCATAAACAGATGAATTGTTGAAAACTATGTGCCCAAACTCTTGAAAATATCCTTTGTTACACCCATACATAAAGGTGGTACCTCCACTGAACTTAATGACTACAGACCCATTGCTTTACTCTCCCCTCTGGCCAAAATCCTAGAAAAATGCATCCATACCCATATGCTAAACTGTCTCCTAGACAGCAACATCCTGTCACCTACTCAGCATGGCTTCAGACCTGCCCATAGTACCACTACAGCCCTCCTCTGCTTCACAGACACAGTAAACTATCTGAAAAATGAAGGCCTACAGGTGTCAACTCTTTTTTTGGATATGTCCAAAGTATTTGACACAGTCTCACACCAAATCCTGCTAAACAAACTAAACCAATATCGCCTATCAAATTCCACTCTTACCTGGTTCCAAAGCTACTTAACTGACAGGTACCAAGCTGTGAAATGGGAAAATGATCTCTCTCCTCCGCTGCCCATAACTATAGGAGTTCCACAGGGTTCTATCTTAGGACCACTACTATTCACAGTCTTCATAAATGACCTCCATACCTCCACACAGCATGCATCTATCATTCAGTATGCAGATGACACTACCTTAATCTGTGCTGCACAAAACATTCCCACCCTCCTGCATACAACTCAGCATTCTCTGATGTTGAAAACTACTTTACCAAAGCCCAACTTATCCTCAATCCAAAGAAAACTCAGCTTACGATTATAACCAGTTCTAACAAAAACACTGATAACAGTCAATTCACTATCTACTCCACAAATGCTACTCCAATCACTCCAGTGGCACAGGCTAAGCTATTGGGAATAACCATAGACTCCCACCTAAAATTTGATAGTCATCTCAAATTAACTATTAAAAAAGTACATGCCAAACTGGGATCACTCTACCGTATCAAACCATTTCTTACCAACAACACAAGATCAGCCATTGTTCGCTCTCAGCTTCTATCCACCCTACTTTATGCATCTCCCATTCTGACTAATCTCAACAAAACTGAACTAAGCAAAATGGAAGCCTGCTATAACAGAATTGCCCACTTTGCTGCAAATTGCTCATATAGAACTCATCACTGTACTGCTTTGAGACACTGGCTTGAACTGCCCAACCTCCTAACTTACAATCAGCTCTACCTCTGTCATTCTATCTATTACCTCCCCAATACGTGTCCTGCCCTCAAAAACCTAGTACAACATCACTCAGCCAAAAGGCCTCTTAGATCATCAAGCAAACTAGTACTAGAAGTCACCAACAGCTACAATAACTTTGGAGATGTGCTATATAGTAGTTCAGTGGCTAAAAAATGGAACTCTGTCCCCACTAACATTCAAAACACATCATCCAAAGCCTCCTTTAAAGACCTCATCAGGCAACATCTCAAGCAAAGTTGGCAGTGCCATGATTGCTCCCCAGGCTAGTGAAAATGGATAAAGTATACATACTAAATCTAGAGTACTCGATAATAGTTTTCAGTCTTACTCACAAACACTGGCTAATCTACAATGTATGTACTGTACCTGTGTACTATGTAAGTACTATACCTATGTTTCAAATTTCAGCTGTACACCACAAATCTATTAATTACCTTTATTTTTAAGTTAATATTTTTTTGTTTGTTCTCTCCACTGTAACTGTTGATGTGCCGCATACCATTGTAAAAACATGTCTTTTGTCATTTGTGTATATACTGATCATGTCTAACTAAATGTATCTGTAATTTTTCTTTGTGGAGCTTTTCTCCCCGGGCCTCTGCTGAAAAAGGGCCTTTTTGGCTCAGACACCCCCGGTTAACAAATGTAAAATAAAATAAATAAATAACAACCTGAAGTTTGATGCGCATATCAATTAAACTATCAAAACCATTAATAAAAAACTTGGCTCTCTTTATAGAATCCAACCTTTCCTTACCCCACTTGCTAGAACTGCAATTGCCCGTTCCCATCTGCTATCAACTCTTCTCTATGCCTCACCTCTATTCTCCAATTTAAACAAAGCAGATCTTAATAAACGATCATCCTGCTATAACCACAGTGCCAGATTTGCTACTGGCACAGCCTACCAGACACACCACTGTCACAACCTAAATCACCTAGGATGGCTTGAACTGCCAAGCCTACTGCAGTTCAACCAGCTAATAGTGGCACATAAAGTCCTTTACCAACCAGAAAATACACCTGCACTAAAAAATATTATCAGCCCCTACACTGGCACCCAGCCACTGCGATCATCCACTAGACTCCTAGTTCAAACATACAAATCCAACTACTCAGCTGGGGACTCTCTGTTTGCCAACGCTGTTGGGAAAATATGGAACAGACTCCCAGCTGACTTGACCCTAGAACCCTCACTAACTCAATTCAAAAACAAACTCAAGAAATACTTCAAAACTCATTGGTTATGTCCTTGCACTAACCCCGACTAGTGACCTCTCTATTTCTTAGGTGCCTTACCTTCAACTACTTCTAACTTTTTTCAACCACTCCATTTCAGAAAGGGTCAGTTGTATAATTGCTGCTCAGTGTGTCTTAAACCTGAATGTAATGTTATGTATGTTTAACTTTGAAAATAATGTTAAGTTTTGTAAAGTACTATATGTGCTAACTGCTGGTATTGCTTATGACTGTAATCTGCTTGAAACTAGCATTTACTAAATGTTCAATGTTTATTATTATCTTGGAGCTTTTCTCCCCATTCCTCCACTGAAAATGGACATGTATCCAGTCAGAGTATCCCAGTCAACAAATGTAAAATAAAATAAATAAATAAAATAAATAACTCTCATTCTTTCCCTTTTGTTATTTTTCTTTCTTTGATAACATTTAAATGCTTGAAACTTTCAGACACATATAAGTACTGGTTTTAGTTCTGGCCTTATAAAAGAAATATATTTTATATTTGCATGATTTTATGAAGAATACATTCACCCTGTGAGAAAAGGTGCAGGTTAGCTAGGAAATTACTTAAATGACATTGGATTATCCAGGATGTGAAAATATAACAAAATATTAACAACATAAAAGAGTCTGAGCCTGTGGAGCCAGAGTTGCTGGACTTACCCTTTAAGACTTTAAACCTTGCATTAAGGTATTATAAATACTGAAAATATTTCTAAGCAACTCCAAATAGGCCAATTACTGTCTTGTTTTTCCTGTGTGGTGGGCAGTTAAATAAAGCTGTATCATTTATAAAATGTGGGCTTCCAGTATAGTTGAGTACTTACACAAAATATTATATATTTATATATCCTGGATGTGTCGATATACTAAGAGTTGACTGGGGCTTCTCTTCCTGTAACTCTAATGTGATAAATGACATTATTGCCAAAAGCCAAATGAATAACTACACCCAGGTTGTAACTAGTTCATTTAGAATGAGAAATAAGTTGGATGGAATTGGGCAAACAGCACACTTGAGGTTATTATGTGTACATCTGGTCCAGAATTGGGGTCACCTAACCATTACTGTATTACCTGTGAAGCCAAGATGCTTATGATCAAAGGAATCAATAAAGAAACTGTTTGTAGGAAATTCTGCAGGCCAAACTTTCAGCTATCAGTAATGAAATTAGAGCTTGGGATTGGAAGATTGTAATGAGGGGTCAGGGTAGTGAAGATAAATGGAGTAACTTTTACAAATTCATAAATGATTTTATAAGTAAATATATCCCCATGATAAATGTTAAATCAACGAATAACAGAGTTCCACCATGGTGATCTTATGCACTGACTAAAATAAATAAAAAAAAGTTGAGGATGAGATATAGGGAAGATTCCAAATGCTTAAACTAAATCTAATTACAGGGATATTCAGAAGATATTTAGAGGTAGATTTAGAAGAGTGAAGTGTGGTTATGAATGTCATCTAGTAGTAAATCAAAGCTCTGATAAGAAGGCCCTTTAAACACCTAGGAGCATATTGAAAATATGAAGCTTCTAGTATCAGTGCAGTGCTGTAATCGTCTTTGCAAGTAAGTGTTTTGACATTCAGTCCGCTGGTGGTAAGGTAATATACGTAATAAAGAGTGATATTAAATGGCTTAGATAAATGCCTCATTATTAATAGGCATGCATACCCAAGGCAGTGAGGAAAATTAGGCAACCCTCTATAAAAGACCTAGATGGTTTAAATGGTTTCTTTCTAGCAAACATTAGTGATTCTCGGATTGCGTGTTTGACAGATTTGGTTCAAAATTCATTAAACATTTTTTTTCCAGCTAATAGAAGGGAGTCTTTGTCATTCCAACCTAAGGGTGGTATATGTTCTCCTGCAGATGACTGCAGACCAACTAATCTAAACAGTATTTTAGGGAAATGTTATGAAAAAGTATTAACTTCCTTAGTGGTATACAAATTGACCATAGGTATAGTTATAATCCATCATGGCTTTGTTTTAGAAAGTTTGTTTGGTTAGCTTTTACAAAAATGGAACAAAGGCTTTACATAAAGGCTTGTCAGTAGATGGGGTTTACTTCAACTTTGCTAGGGCATTAAGTATTGTACCTCAGAATGAGATCATCAAAGCCCTAGTGGATCTGCAGATAAACACTATATCACTAAGTGGGTATGTGGTTGGTTACAAGGCATGGCAGGTTGGTACAGAATAAATTATCATCTTCCAAACTAGTTCTTATGGGTGCTCCCCAAGGGTCTGTCCATGTCTAGAAATTTGTGACTAAACAAATTTGTTGATGGCACCAAAATTGAGGGCAATATTAATGACACCTGTGATCAACATCAAGTTCAATGGTTTCTTGATTCATTGTTGACATGGACTCAGAATAGTTGCATGAGACTTTATAAAAAGTAGAGTATTTCACTATAGTACGAACAATCACATTTATCCATACTCTTTGGATAACACTATCTTAGCACTGCAGACTTGGGCATCTTAGTAGGCAATAGATTATCCTTTCAGTAGCATATTAAGAAGATCTTATGCTTTAAAATTTATAGTAAGTAGATCTAACAATGTCATGATATCAATATTTAAGGCAGTTATTAGATTGCTACTGGAGTTCTGCAGGTCATTTTGTAAGTATAACATCTCACATCTGGATAAAATAAGAGCAAGTGTAGAGGTGCTTTACAAGACAAACTACAGCTGTTAAACATCTGATTTACAAAGTAAGGTTAAACGATCTTGGTATCTATTCTATTAAGTATAGCTTGGTTAGGGAGATATTATTTTGATTTAAGGCATTATATGACCCGCTTCCTGCTTATCTAAAATAACTGGTAAAACTCAACTCTTCATAATGGGCGTCTTCATTCTTTTAGTGTAGATTGCTCACAGATGAAAACATATTTATTCATAGTTATTTATGATTTTAATTATGTTATCATGTTTTACTTGATTGTGCTTATGTATATTTTTGTCTTAGTTGTTTACTTTTAACTGTTCTGCACCTTTAGATTTTTGAGAAGCTTTAAAATAAATATTGATTGTCCATGGTTAAAGTTGTCTGTAAGTGTAAAATAAGAGTATTGCTTTATTGCTGTCTATAAATGTAAAATAAGAGTATCGCTTTATTGTTGTCTATAAGTGTAAAATAAGAGTATTACTTTATTGCTGTGTGAAGGTTTTAAGTGTGTTCTTCAAGGGTGGTTTCATCTGAGAGGTTGTCTGCACTCCTCCCTAACAGTTGAATTTTCGTCAAACTGCAAACATTGGTCATTAGTCTGTTGTTTAACTGTAACACCCAATGAGTCAGAAAGCAGTTAGTCTGGTTTCTGTTGTTTTAACGTTCCTTTTATTAGCTTCTGATGCAGCAGTCTAGCACCTCTGAAAGCAGTATTATCTTTATGCTGCCCTTGCACATTGTATTAAAGTCTACAAATACACTGGTAATGTTTGCTGCATGCGCATTTCACCTGGGAGGCATATTCCTCTGTGTTGTAAAGTTCTTAAAATATTTGCATTAATATTTATTTTGTTTGCCAGCTAATTCAAGTATGATCCATGGACTGCATACCAGAGAGATTGCTTTAACATTTGCGAAGGACAGAGGAGAAAGGATATGACAAGCGATTACCAGAACTGGAGCTGTTTTCAACAGAGAGATGGGAATATGTGATATGGGTGTACAATATCATATCATTGAGAGATTCAAATTCAAAGTCATACAGTGGCTACATCCTGTGTCTGGTGTATTCAACTGTTTTATGATGGGGGCTGTATTATGATAACTTTAACAGATGGGGTGGCATAAAGTTATTTTCCCAATCATTTGCAGGCACACTCTTTCCTTCTTTCCTTCATACTTCCACATTGCTCTTGTATTAAAACTACCATCCCTCCTTTCCTTACTACCTACTGATTTACAGCAGCAAACTAGTAAACCTACCTAGACTATAACATGTACTGTATAGTGTTATTATTGAGAAATTAAAACAACAATGAATCACTTTTAGCTACTATGAAAGAAATATGATTTCACAATTTTCTTTTCCTCCTCCTGTTGTACTTTATATGTCTAACTGTAATGTAACATGGATCTTTCACCTCACCCTCCACTGAAAAGAGATTATCAGCCCAAACAGTTAACAAATATAAATACATAATATTTCTATACAGACAGATAGATAGATACATCATCATCTACATGGGGTTGGAGTGTCATGTCAACAGTCACCATCTCTCTTGATTTAGTGCCACTTTCCTACCTTTTTCAACACGCACGTCTGACTGTTGCAGGTCTTGATTGCAAATGATTGATGAAAACATGCCACTTCAGTGGTCCAGATGGAAATTGGGGCTATGAGACAGGCCAAGCTAGGGTTCGGATTTGGACAACATTGGCGGTGTCATCATCCTTAGGCCGAGGGCAAGGACTCTCCTAGTTAGCTCAACTCACGGTATGCATAGACATCGTAATATACTGTCAGCAAGTCCTAGGCTGGGTTTGTAACTGTGTCAAAAAGCAAGTATCTGCATTCTGTAGAGGTGTCTTCTGAGCTTATTGTGCCCCCCCCACACATCACCATCATCATCATCACTGATAGAATGGGGAAGCTATTGATAACTTCAGTCTGGAGAAGTTAAACAAAATGTGAAACTGCATAAACTACAAGTATTAGTTGTAGGAGAAGCTCAGGAGAAGCAATGCATCTACAGTAATCAGCTCCTAGTTATGAATATCCCCATTCTGGACTGCAAAAAGAAAAAAAAAAGAAAAGAAACAAAATGTTTTGACATATATCTTATAATGCCATTTCTAACTAACCATCTGATATAGGTGAGTGACATGAGGTTTACTAGTTAGTATGGACACCATTTAAAGATAAGAAGCAGAATTAAATTAATCCTAAAATGTAGGGTTGCAGTTAGAGGCTTTCCAATGTAAAACAAGTGACATGCCTGGTGTTCACACACAGTGTGCTGCCAGAGTGCCTTTATAGGGTAGGCATTTTGTAATAGGTGGTGACTTAAAATCTATATGAGGAGCAGATCACTTGTAGAAATGCAGCAGGATTAACTGATCTGCTCCCTGTCTTGGATGAGGAAGCAATGAGAGAGATAGTTTTATATCTTTTGTATAGCTACAGTAAAAATGGGACACTCACAAAACTTGCATTCCTCGATAAGAAGCAAAGGGTAAGATCTGATACACTCATAGCTGCAAGTACAGAAAAGTTTGTATGGCTACAGTACAGTCCTTGGTCATAAGACATACACTTCCATTTGAAAACCTACAGCCACTTTATTGGTTATGTTTTACCAGACACGAATGGGAATTCCTTGTATGTCTGTGCTACGTCCTTCTGTCATGGAGTAGACCACACCCTGCTATACTTGCTTAATAAAGTAGCACATAAGAACAAAAAATAGATGTAAATAGTGCAATTCACCAAGATAAGCTTCCTTGATGAAGCCTATGAATCAAAAAGCAACTGTAAAACATTTAATTCCATAAACAATCCTTATTCAGGAGACGGACGCAATTTCAAAAATTTTTTGTAATGTAGCAGTCCAAAACTTAGTTACCATTTGTAGGAGAAGGGGATATATGGAAAACTCTTACAGTAAAAACCCAAAGATATAATTTTAGGACATAGGCCCTGACACTGACATTCATAGCTAGCAAATGTACTAGGGTATTCGCTAAATGTCAGTTTTGCCCAGATGTAAGATGCTGAGATTATTACTATATATTTGTTGATGGTTTATTTCCATACAGCTCATTTAATCTGCATATTTCTATTATCTGTCACTTTTCTGCAAACTACATATATAGGTGAAGTGTTTCTAGGTTTGGATGAACGTCTTAGTGAAATATTTGAAACAGATGGTGGCAAAAATATTTATTAGCTTTACAGCTGTTAACTGTTTAAAGACTTGTGCAGGTTTAAAGGACACCTTTTCATTCATAACCAACCCCACAGCAGTACTTACTTACTTAATAACTTTATTATATTTTAGCAGCCAGGATGCACATAGAGCCGAGGGGAGAAAAGCTCCAAAGTTCATGTGAAATGCAAATAAATTACAATGCCTTCACATATAGATTCATAGGTTCATAGGTAGGTACTAAGTTATTGGCCCTGGGGCCTATATAAGCCTAGTCAAAAAAGTTCCTTGGCTTTTGCCACCCAAGAAAGTTATTTTCCTGTGCCCCTGTCTAGCAGAACCACAGAAGTGATCCCTGGGGTGAATTTCCTATTTCCCATCCAATTGTCAAGATTTTTCTTAAAAAAGGCTGATGAGGAGCTTTGCTTGACATGAATGGATAGTCTGTTCCAGAGCACTGGAAGTCTCTGGGACAGGAATCTATCCCTCCAGCATGTTCTGTTTATTGTGGTGGCAATGTTTAGGTCTTTGGAGCGTGTGGCTCGGAGGGATTGGGGTTTCTTTAAGTGTAGCATGTCCAACAGATCTGGGTTTGACATGGCTTTGTATGTTAGGCAGAGGTCGCCTCTGAGTAGGCAATAAACGACGGACTAGAGCTGGAATATTTTGAGACAGTCCGAGTATGGCATCTGTTTGAGGCCGGTAATCCTCTTAGTTAGGTATTTCTGTGGCCTTTCTAGTTGTTGTAGATGTCTTGCAAGGTACATACCAAATGGAGCGTTGTACTCTATAATGGGTCTGATGAGGGATGAGTAGAGAGGAACAATGACCTCTTTTCTTCTGGAGGTAAACCCCTTTGTGATGAGGTGTGCCATGTAGAAGGGTTTCCTGACTACTGTGGCGATGTGATTATCAAAGGAGAAACTACTGTCCACCTGTGTACCAAGGTCTGTTATCACACTTTCGGTGTTTAGTAGGCTACTGCCTATGTGGTAGTTCATGGGTACAGTGTTTTTCCCAAAGGGGATAACAATGCACTTCTTGGCATTGAGCTTAAGGCCATGACGTTGACACCAAACATCAGTCTCAGTGAGACCCCTTTGTAAAATGTCCACATCATTAGGCGATTCTATTATGGCACCTAGTTTGCAGTCATCTGCAAACTTCATTAGCCAAAGACCTGCTGTATTAGCCTGGACTTCTGAGAAGTAGATGCCAAACAGGAGAGGTCCCAGGACTGAGCCCTATGGTACTCCACTTGACACTGGTCTGAAGTTGGATTTGGAGTCAGCTACTTTCACTGTGTGAGTTCTGTCAGTGAGCCAGTCGGCCACCCATCTTGTGACATAGGGATTTATGCCCAGCCTAGTGAGTTTATCTATAATACCACAGTGGGGGATGGTGATGAAAGCCTTGGCGAGGTCAAGATAGGCTGTGTGCACTACCTTACCCTTGCCCACAGCTCTGGTGACTGCTTCAGAGAAGTCAATCATGTTTAGCAGACATGACCTACCTTTTACAAACCCAAACTGAATGGGCTCCAACGTTTGGAGGTTACCTATGTCCTTGTTTATAAGCTCCAAGATGATACATTCCATGGCCTTGCAGACCTGGCTCATCAGGCTAATGGGGCGGTAGTTCCCAGGGGTCTGTGGTGGCGCCCCCTTTGTGGACTGGGATAACAGTTGCTGTGCGCCATTCAGTAGGCACAAAGCCTGAAGTGAGGCTATGATTAACATGGTACTTAGGTGGGGTGCCAGTTCGTTCTGTAGTTCATGCAGAACGCAGCCTGGGATGTTGTCAGGTCCCATGGATGTGGTGTTCTTGGCTTTGGAGAGTGATAACAACTTAAAGCAGAGAAACTAAGCAAAATGACCATGTATAAGCAAAATTAGCAAAAGATAACAAGCATTAAAAAATAGAAAAATGAAATAACAGATACTAAGGTCACTGCTATAAATGACTGGGGGAAAAGCAGAGGTTATACCAAATTAATAACAGGTAAAAATCCAATAAAGTAAGGAGAAAAAGGAGGTAGGGTAGAAGGAAAGAAAACAGAAGGAACAGACAAAAAAGTACGGAAAAAGAAAAAGGAGAAGGGAAACATGGCAAGAGGAAAAGCTGAACTGGAGTATTAAAAATGAAGCCTTAAGCAGTCAGGACAGAGGTAAAAGGGTAGAAGTGTCGAGTAGTCATTAATGAAGGATAATGATCAGTCAGAGTCTGTCAGAGATTTAGTTTAACTGAGTTACACGCAGCTGCACAAGACTGCTTTGATCATTTTTAGTTGCTCTAGCATTATTGGTCAGCACAGTGTTTGCTCATTCCTGTCTGAATGCGCCACACAGCAGCAATATATGTCAGCACAAATTGCACTGACTGTTAAATGGCCTGTCAGGAGGTACTTTCTATTTCCACTTATAATCCTGATGATTCAAAAATAATAAATCCACTGGAACCAAAAAGCATAATAAATAGTTCATTAATAAACTATTCATTGTGCATTTGGTTCCAGTGGATTTATTATTTTTGAATTTGTTGGAATTATTTCCACTGGATTTACCAGGAGCGTCTCTTTGTTTTTTTTATAATCCTGATGACAATATTTTAAGTAGTTTTGAAAAACAATGAAGATTATAGAATGTTTTTGGTATTTTAATTTCATTTTAATTAATGAATTAATTTTGTTACTGATTTTTTTCGATGAGTTGCAACTACTTCAAAGAGACTGTATAAATAATTGGGAGGGGTGGGGATGTTTTAATCTTAGGAAGCTACAACTGCACAAAACTATTGTACATGGAACTGAAAGTATTTAGGTTGTTTGTATATTTGAGATGATAGTTTCATGCAGTTGCTACTCAGAAATTCAAGTTCAGGAGGTAGAGTTTCAATTAAACACAGTACTCCTTGCTAGAACACATGAAAAGGTGAAGCAGTAATAACATGAACTACAGTTTTCTCCATTTTAAAGCAACAAAGTTGATACGGTATAAATTACAAATGCATACAAATTCTGCATGTATTTAATGGAAGAAGAAAACTAGTCCCATAAACAATATTACTCAGATGTTTTAAACAATTCAGGCTTTATGCATATACATAAAGTGCTATTATAATTCACGAAGTAGTATTAAGTACAGTGCTAATAAGGGAAGCCTGTGTATACAGATTATCTGGTCTAATACAATGCAAACAATAATAACAAAAGAAAACTGAATGTTTTAGTAGTATACTAATATAACTGGCAGCAATATCATCTACTGCCAATCATTAGCAGACCGGAGTTCCTCTGTAGCGACCTCTTATCGGGAAAAGCCGAAAAGACAAACAACAACATTTATATCAAGACTTAAAATAGCTGACGCAAAGTACAACCAGCACTTCCAAGTAATCATAGGATCATAGGAGCTTACTAGGCTATTGGCCCTGAGGTTCTTATAAGCCTAGCCAAGAGTTTAGCCCATGTTTAGATAAGTCAGCACCAGCAGGGACATAGGGGGAATCCCAGGAGTGTATTTTCTGTTTCCCATCCAGTTATCCAGGTTGTGCTTAAAAAGGGATAATAAGATACTCTGCTTGATGTGGAGAGGGAGTCTACTCCACAGATGGGGGAGTCTCTGGGACACAAATCTGTACCACCAACAAGTCTTATTCATATCACAGACCAGGTTGAGGTCACGAGTACAGGTTGAAGAGTGGAGCTTGACTTGAGGATATGCAGCAGTCCCATCAAGGCGGGGTCTGAGATTGCTTTGTATACCAGACAGAGGTCACCTTTGAGGAGTCTGTATGAAACTGAGTAGAGGGTAGGTGTTTGAGGCCCTGGATTCTCCTGATGAGGAACCTCTGTGCAATGATGCTTTGCTTTCATTTTAAAATGGTCAGTTTGATATCAAAACACTTATCAAATACATGTTATACCCTCCTTGGTTCAATTTATTTTTCCATTTTGAAAAATTTTAATCAGAAACACAATCATTTTGACTTACATTGCATACTGTCACATTTTACATTTCAGCTTGGAAAATACTTGCTGTTTTTCTTTTATTAGCTAATAATATATAGTATTACAGTTTACATTTTAATTGTGGGGAAACAATCATTGTTATGAGTTCTCTGACTTTTTTCAAGTTTACCACTGTAAATATTCAGAACGTAGCTGCACTCTTCCTAAACGTGAGTAACCCAACTGTCCTACAGATAAGATGTTAAACTAGGGTCCCATCTTCCTGAGGTGGTGGAAGCTTGGGGTAATGTTATAGATTTAATTTTATTTATTTATTTATTTAACATTTGTTTACTGAGAAAATCTGACTGAGTCGGGAACCCATTTTCAGTAGAGGCCTGAGGAGAAAAGCTCCAAATGATACATGAAAGTCAAGACATTATACACGCACAAGATAACACAAGTATTAAAGCACACATTAAATAAGTAATGAATACTAAATAAGTACAGAAAAGTAGATACAGTAATAAAACATTTACTAGATAGGCAATACTAAATAAATGCAATGTGGTAGATTACAATTTATTTTCAGGTAGGATTAAGGTAAAGAGTGAGGATCAGGCAGAGGGTCAGAATATTAGAAGCAAGAATATGCTTAGAAAAATTGTGGAGTAGGATGGGAATAGTTAAGGGTGTAGAAATACATAAAGTTTCTTAGTTCAATATGGTAATTGTTAGTGGATGAATTTCATGGTCTAGGGATTCCAAGGTCTAGATCCCATCGCTCTCATCAAAAAGAGTTGTGGAATTTCACTGGTGCCATCCATAAATGCACCCCATTCTGTGTAAATACCAGCTTTGGAGTAGGATGGGAATAGTTAAGGATATTGAAATACATAAAGTTTCTTAGTTCAATATGGTAATGGTTAGTGGATGAAATTCATGGTCTAGGGATCCCAATGTCTAGATTCCATTGCACTCATCAAAAAGAGTTGTGGAATTTCACTGGTGCCCTTCATAAATGCACCCCATTCTGTGCAAATACCAGCTTTGGACTTCCCTGAAAATAAAACTAAAGAGAACAAAACAGCTCTGATTAGACATGTCATTTATTTAATATATTTTGCTTTCTCTCTTTGCACACCATTGTTATGGACTTTCCTGTGTTACCTTGATATACAGTAATTCAGAAACCACTTGCTCGCTGATATTAGAGAAAAATAATGACCCCCTGGAGCCACTATATGCTGTTTTGGGGATTGTCTTCCTTCTCCAATGTTGTGCAACTGTGGATATGGTATTCATAACCTAGGGGGGTGTCAGTGGCATGCCATTCACATAATGGTGATGGAAGGCTTATCACCCCCCCCCCCACAACTATACTTGCTTTTAGGTGTGTCTTTACTTTGTATGTAACAAGCAGCTAATGAATAACTGTGATCAAAATAATGATTTACAAGTGGCCTTTCAATTTCTCATAGTAGACATTATTTTACTTAGTCTGCTTATTTATTGACACTTGTTGAGCTGGGTATAGAAGCCCTTTTCAGCAGTGACCCAGAGAGAAAAGCTCCATTGCTACAATATAATACAAGATACAATGTAAATTAACACAGATAAATTAAACATTAGTGTCATCTCTGACAGTGCGGAATTAGAAAATTATAAGAAGTAGCATTTTAAACGAGTTTATATTACATAAACACATATCAAGTAAAATAATTCATTTACAGTGGTACAATGACAATATTATGTTGAAATGGAATATATTATATAGAAGCATTTGTAGTGGAACAGCTGTAAACATGGATATGTGTGAGTAAACATATAGATACCTGTGTTTAAGTAAAAGTTTGACAAGATATCCAGGCTGCATTAAGGTAATGCACCCATTAGTAGGTAGATTAGTAAGTAGTAACTTGTAGGCATAGCAATTTTAGTTGTGGATACTAGTGTGCAGAAGTGTTAGTATAAGAGCAGAGAGTGTAGTAGTAGTAGTTACAAGGGATTGTTTTCCCCTTACATTCTCCCAAGTTATGCAAACTGATAGGTAGCAGGTACTCGCAGTAGCCATTCTAGATTAAACAATATCCACAACACTCTCCCATTTTTTGTGGGGCTAAACTGTTCCCAATATGGCCCTATTTCTATGCATATTTCTGTGTTTTGTCACTTACTGCACAAGAATAGCTCCGTTTCCCATTTTGGGTACCACTGCACTTCCATTTACTGCAACTTGAATCCATGTTTTGGCTATATTCATAATAATTTGACAACATTCTGTTAATTCTTTAGTGTATAAGCACATCCATTTATCCTATTTAGGACTATGGAGAGCCACAGATTATTTTAGTGAGCAAGGAGCATAAGGCAGAGACACAATCCTGGAAAGACTACCTGTTAATCACAGGATGCATACACACACACACACACACACACACACACACACACACACACACACACACACACACACACACACACGAGGCATGCACAACTATGGACAATTGTGTGATGGTAGAAATAAACTGGGAATGGAACTCCTCAAGGACATAGGCAGGACAATTGGATTCCACACAGGAGAACTCAGCAGGAAATCAGACCGGAGTGCCAACAGCTGTGAAACACCAAAACTAACTGCTAAAAACAGATAAATGTAATCAAGGAAATAACTTCATCCACTCATTAAAATGCCTAGGCTCCAATAACATTTTTATATAATGAAGACATTGCTGTCTCCTTTTCTGAGATATCTGTGTGGTTGCACAAACTAGGCTGCACAATCTAGTCTAGTAGACTCTTCAGCCTACTGTTTTTATGACATCTACAAGTAGACAACAGATAGTTTCACATTTCTAAATCTCTCAAAATTGCAATTTATTTTCCTATTGTATTCTATCATTTGGTCCCCTTGTTATAAATATTTAGCAATATATGTAATATATTTTACTCTTTATGTGAAACTGGGATATCTTTTTCTAAAATATGTTTACAGCAGTGATAAAGTTGAAAGCCCTTCAGAAAACCGTTTAAATAATAGGGTATAAATAGATTTCATTAGTCCATGTGGACGATCTTTACATAGGTAAGAAGACATCCGTCCCTGTCCTCTCTTTAAAAGCCTACTCTTCAAGAAATAAAAATGTAGCAGATCATTTGATGAATTATTTGATAACTCCTTAAATAAGTCCTAATCTGCTATAAAATAAGCAGCTGTAGTCTCCTGCACATAGTCTAGGGCATTTAGGAAACTTCCGAACCTTCATATGAATTACTTTGCTTTATGCAGTTTGTACCAGGTTATTTTTAATGATATGTGAACATGTTATAAACTGATTATGTCATTATTTATCAGGATGTTATTTACAGAAGTCAGTATTTCTCATTTTACCAAGCTGTCTGACCTATGTTGGAAGACAAAGATCTGAAGGTGTACTCCTGGACAGTAATTATTTCATGAAGCTAAAGCATTGGCTAATAGAATATACGGATATTTATGGACCACAACGAGTGCTGTTGATTTGGTTTATTTTTTGATAACAGTACTTATGACAAACAAGAAGTGTAACTCAATTATTATGAAATTAAAAAAATAAATGTGAGACAGCGTGAGATTTAAACAGACTGCACATCTTGAGTATAGAGGGACACCTAACTACAATATTACAAAAACAGCTAATAAAATGCCTTTTTTGTGTTTTTTGGAACAAAGCCTCTTACACCCTTATGCAGGAGTCTCTGGCCCTGCAACCCTTACATTCCCAATGCAGGATGCTATGCCCTCTGCACTCCCCCTCACTTATTATAATCAGTACTAAGATACTGTAACTCAGACCAAAGACAAAATTCCCCCAGTGTACTGAACACCAACATTCTACAATGTCAAATGCAGTCAAATATAGTAGTCAGTCAGGAAAAAAAACAGCTCTGGAAATTAGAATATCCACAATCTAAGCTCAGCACAAGAAAAAAAAAAAAATAAAACATATCAGAAAGCAGAACACACTCCATAAAACAGATGAAACAGCATACTTCAGAAATTATCTTCTCTCCCAAAAATGACACTGCCACAGAGGGTTTATGTAACGTTTAGCTCACATCCTGTACCATTAAATTGTGTGTATCTGTGAACAAGCCAGCTACCCCCGGGTGTAGGAACTACTAATGGTTAAGATAAGACTACTGTGAAGTAATTGTGACATATCTCATATCTCATATCTAAATGGGGACAAATGCAACTGATTTAAAGATTTTATTTCACTTGCTCATATCTACTACTGCAAGCCTATCAGTAATGGGGTAGATGATGCCTTGTAAGTCAGACACAGGTCACCTCCTAGCAGTCTGTAGGATACTGAGAATAGTGACAGGGCTTTGAGTCAGTCCATGTAGGACATGTTGTTTAGACCTTGTATCCTTTAATGAGGTAGCTCTGTGGGCGTTCCGGTTGTTGCATGTGTATGAACAGATACATGACAAAATGGGCATTATACTCAATGATTGGCTTAATGAAGGCTGAGTAAAGGGAGACAATGACATCCCTAGGTCTAGACATAATCCCTTTGTTTATAAACTGTGCAGTCAGGAAGGACTTTCTTACAAAATGAACAAATGGTCAAAATTTAGGCCACTATCCACATAAGTTCCCAAATCCCAAACAGCCGGGCCAACTCTTAGGGTTGTATTGTCAATGTGGTAGTCCCCTTTAGGTAGATGACTTCCCAAAGGATACAATAATGCTTTTTCTAGCATTTAGTTTCAGTCCATGATTTTGGTGCCAGTTATTTATTTGGGACAAACCTTCCTGCAGGATGTCTAAGTCATTTGGGGATCCAATGACTGCTGCTAGCTTGCAGTCATCTGCAAACTTAGCCAGCCAGAGCCTTTCAGTATTGGCTTTTACTTCAGAAAAGTAGAGGTCCCAACACAGAACTTTGGGGGACTCCACTGGTGGCTGGTCTCTGTGGAGGTAACTTGCCCTAAATCCAGTAAGTGGCATAGAAGTTTATTCCCAGTTTATTTAGATTTTCCTTTATGCCTGAGTGTGAATTGTGTCAAAATCTTTTGTCAGGTTGAAGTATGCAGTGTGTACCATTTTGCCTCCATCTATTGCTTTTGTGACCTTTTCAAAAAAGTCCACCAGGATGGGTAAGCATGATCTACCCTTGAAGAATCCCAACTGAGACGAGTCCAGTGTTTGGAGTTTCCCAATGTTGTGATTGATTAGTTCCATGCTAAGTCTTTCCAAGGCTTTGCATATGAGGCTTGTGTGACGTATATTTCTGTAATTGCCTGTGTCTGTGGAAGGTCCTCAGTTATGCAGGGTAATGACTGTATCTGTCCTCCATTCACTTGATACAAAACCTGTATGGAGGCTGAGAGTGAACAGTATTGGTAGAGTGTGGCTAAATCTCTGTGCTGTTTAAGATGCATCCAGGGATATTGTCAGGACCCATTGATGCTGTACTTTTAGCATTCTGATAGCACTTTTAGGATTTGGCCTTGTGTGATAACTGGAGGTGAGCCAGTTTCAGGTGTATCTTGAGGGACAGATGGTACAGACGGGACAGACGGCTGGAAGAGAGGGGTAAAGTTAGATCTATTATCTTCAGCCTTTGTGTAAGTAACATCATTCACAATCAACTCAGTGCATTGCTGCATTGTGCTTTTGAGATTACAAACATAACTAAAAAGGCCTTGATATTGCCTTTGGCTTGGCTACCTATTTTAGCCTCAAACTTGGCTTTGGTGGATCGTATTAAGCTCCTGAGTTATTTGTTTATTTCAGTGACAAGGGCTCTAACATTCTGGGACTTACTCTTCTTACTTTTGGTCAAAATTCTTTTCCTTTTATTGTAAAGCTTGGTGATATTATGGTTTGCCATCTGCTTGCTCCTGTAGGGTACAGCTGTATCCATGCATATTTTTACATGCTGGTATAGTGTGGTAGTGTCTGTTTTCACATATTCAGTGGACTTAACTGGGTTTGGTGGGGATACGAAGCTTGCTAATGTATCACTTAGCAGTAGGTAGTCTTTCTTAAAAGAAATTTCTAAGGGTACCTTGGGTGGAAGGGATCTCTGTTTTCATTTTTTTTCAAAGGAGACTGCTTAATGGTCAGACCTAACATGTGATGAAGATATGCAAAGGAGGGTGTAAAATACTCCCATATTGATAAGGACAAGATCCAAGATGTTATTCCCCCAGTGGGTACTCTGACTAATTGTTCCAGGGCATTTGTATTGACAAAGTCCAGGAATCTCTGTGTTTGCACACTACTAGTAGTGTAAGTTTCCAGTCTATTGCTGGATAGTTTAGATCTTCTAGGAAAATGGTATTGGGTTTAATACTGAGTGATTCTAGTTCCTGTAGACAGACATTGTGGCTTTCTTGCATCATAGAGGGAGCTCTATATCTGGCTATGGATATGGTATGGGACCTTTCCCATGGTTAATTGGAGATATCAGCATAGTGACAGGAAACTATTTTCCACAGCCCCCACAAGTGTTATGCACACTTTCTTTTTGTTTTCTGATGCCTGAAATGTACAACATCCTAGAACATTCTGAATGATTTAGAGTCACACACTATACATATACTGCTCCATATAGTATTATGAAGTAAACTAAAGGCTGGTGCATGTTTGACAATAACAACCATGCATGAGGACAATTAGACGTGTACAGTTCTAAAGGGATTTGTTTAGTTTTACCCGATTCAGCACATGTATTAGCTTATGCTAATAAATATACAGGCTACCTAATACTGCACTTAGACATAAATTACATTTTTTAAACAAAAAGATTTCTATCTCCCTCTCCCACCATAAGTATGTAAAGAATGCAGAGTCAAACAACTCATTCTTGAGTTGCATACCTGAAGGCATCTCTTATACACCCCTGCCACATTCCAGGGGCACTGCATTCCATAGCACAAAAGTTGTGAGCTTCTCTGAAGACAGTAAAGGTGATCAGTATCTTATTCTTTGATACCACCTTATTTCACTTCAGGCAAGATTCCTGTGAAATAAGACAAATCTTGGGGACCTCAAGAGGATGTAGTGTGGAATTTTTAAAACTGTGTTCCCACAGACCTTACGTCTGTTCCAATGCATTACAGCTTGATGCTGCTTATCAGTAAACAGGCAGCAAAAGCAGAAAAAAAATCAACATTTTCTGTATGGGCGAATACTTTCACATCTTTTTTAAGGGGATGTGCCTCCTGCACCCAGATAGACCCCAGCATCCTAATGCTTTTTCTATCCTATATCTAGTGTGCTGTGCCATCAGGGAAATGGAGCCCCCCTTTTGAGCTTGAACAATTGATATCAACAAATCAGTCCTTGCAGAAACAGTCACAGACAAATTATTTCATATTTTCTTAAAAGATACATATTAATGTGTATTTGTTTGGGCTTCCCATAGGAAGCAGATAAAAACATAACCAGTCACCACAGCCTTTAGGTAACTAAAATAAACTTTAATACTGATAGTAATGAATAAAATACAGAAAAAAACACAACAGGAATTAGAACTTTCACGGCCTAACTAGTCGCTTCATCAGATCAAAGTTCCCAAACCAAAGCACTATTTAAATAGCACAACTCAAATTTGCTGCTTTCTTAATAAAGGTCTTAAAGGGACATATTCATTCAGCCCCTTCCTCTCAGTACTCTGTAACTCCAAAATCCACCTTGTTTCAATACACTCTGTCCGAGTTCTAATGTCACCACCCCTAATAGATACACTATATAATTCAAGCACACAAAATTTAAAAACATGGCGATTACTCTTCACAGAAATATGTTTAAACAGAGAATTCTTCATGTCATGCTTATTGATACTGTATACATGCTCATTTATACACTCCCATAATGTTCTGTTGGTCTTCCCTACATAAAAACTCTGACATACACTGCAAACTGATAAATATACCAAGTCACAACTTTTACAGGTGGCAAAACATTTCACTTCATAAACTTTACCTGTATCTGGATGCACAAAGGTATCACAAGTACTAATGTATTGACACATGCTACATGTTCCGCATGGATGTGTAGCTACCGTATGTCAGAGTATCCACACACTATTAATCGGTTTATAGCACATTTTTTCAGGGACTTATTATTTTTGTAACAAAACGGGTATCACTTAAGACATCCCTACATCTTTCATCACACATCAATATACCCCAATGTTTCTGTATAATATCACATATAAACCGACTATCATTCGAGTAAGTGATACAAGGTGGATTTTGGAATTGCAGAGTACTTTGGGGAAGGGGGTGAATGAATATGTCCTTTTACAACCTTTATTAAGAACATGTGGTCTAAAGTGGTGAATTTGACTTGTGCTATTTAAATGGTGTTTTGCTTTGGGAACTTTGGTCTGATGAAGCGACTAGTTAGGTCATGAAAGCGCTAATCCCTGTTGTGTTTTTTTCTGTATTTTATTCATTTTTATCAGTATTAAAGTTTATTTTAGTTATCTAAAGGCCATGGTGACTGGCTAAATTCCCATCTGCATTTGTTTCTTCTGTGATATCCAGTCTTGTCTGTTGTTTGGATTTACTTGACATTTGCTTCCTATAGGAAGTAACTGACAGACTGTGATCTGATGACTAGCACTCTACAGATGCCCAGTTCAGGCTACCTTCAGACTACAGGAATTTCCTGCACTACTTAGTAGTTGTAGTAGCCTGCCTGCAAAGCAGGCATATCACTAATTTGCTTTTAGAATAACTGCTTGAGCAACACAAAAGCTCTTCTGCCAATACAAGGCTATTTGCATATCATATAATTCATTATCGTTTAATGGGCTTTCTCACAAACACAGATGATGCCGATGCAGTAAATCCTTTCTAAGTTATTATTATACTGGTTCATCCAGAGAATTTGTACATATGTATGTCTGGACTTTCCTATGTGCTGCATGACTGCAAGACTCACACTCCACATTCTTAAGCACCCTGGAGAATATTAGGGTCCAACCTTACACTCTCATACTGAGCGACTTCAACTACCCCTCCATTAACTGGGAAAACTACTCATGTACCAATACACTTGCCCAACGTTTCCTGGAATTCATTAATTGCAATGCCCTGAACCAGTTCGTTCTTACCCCCACTAGAGGTAGCAACATCCTTGACCTGGTCATTACTAACATGGGTGACCGTTGCTCTACAACAATAGTCAACTCCTTCCTGGTTAGATCCGACCACAAACTAATCACCTTGGAAATCCACATCCCTCACACACCCCCACCCCCCCACAAAGGTAACCACCATGAAAAACTTTTCCAAAGCTAACTTTGGGCTCCTAAAAACAGAGGTGGCTAACTTCACGGCACCCATGCAAATGGAGAATAGTTGCATGACCGTGTGCACTGTATGAACACGTACACAAATGCATGGATCTTGTCATACCCAAAAGAATGAAGATGCTCTCCTCCAAAAAAATGAAGCCAATATGGTGGTCCCCTGCCATAAACAAACTCTACAACAGAAGGAGGAATCTGATGCAGAATAAGGTGAAGTCCCAAGAATGGAAAAACTCCCTTATCAGCCTCAACAAAAAGTTGAGCTCCCTCATCAAATCCTCTTAAGCTAGCTATGAAAACAGAATTGCAACAGATAGTAAAGACAACTACAAGGCCTTCTACAGTTATGTAAAGCATCTCAAAGCAATACCCAGATTTGCTCTGAGCTACTGCACAATGGTACCTCCTATACTGAGCCAACAGATATTGCCAATACATTGGCCGACAGATTCAGTGCCAACTTTACCCCTCCCCCCAAAGGACCAATCACAATACCAGTAGATTCCCAGGCACCCAGTATTACTGCTGCACAGGTTAAAACAGCACTGTCCAAGGCCAAGAATACAGTTTCTATGGGACCTGAAAATATTCCTGGTTGTGTTCTACATGAACTACAGAGTGAACTGGCACCTCACCTGTGTGCCCTGTTTAATTACAGCCTCACCTCAGGCTTTGTCCCTACTGAATGGAGCACTGCTATAGTCATCCCTCTCCACAAAGGAGGAGCAACTACAGACCCTGGGAACTATCACCTCTTTAGCCTGACAAGTCTAATATGCAAAGCTATGGAATGCATCATCATGGACCTAATAAACAAGGATATAGGGAATCTCCAAACTCTGGATCCCACACAGTTTGGTTTTGTGAAGGGTAGATTATGCCTGCTCAACTTGGTCGACTTCTTTGAGTCAGTCACCAGAGCTGTGGATGAAGGCAAGGTAGTTCATACAGCCTACCTTGATCTGGCCAAGGCCTTTGATACCATCCTCCACTCAGGAAACATAGAAAAACTCACTAAGCTAGGCATCAACCCCTATATCACTAGGTGGGTTGCAAACTGGCTCACAGAAAGAACCCACAGTGTGAAAATAGCTGACTCCAAGTCAGACTGCCGACCAGCCATGAGTGGAGTCCCACAGGGATCGGTCCTGGGTCCTCTCCTGTTTGGTATATATTTCTCAAAAGTCCAGGCCAACACGAAGGGACCCTGGCTGACAAAGTTCACAGATGATTGCAAGTTAGGAGCCATTATTAACTCCCCAAGTGATGTTGACATCCCTACAGAAAGGCCACACTGAGACCAACGACTGGTGTCAGAACTATGGCCTTAAGCTCAATGCCAAAAAATGTGTTGTCATCCCCTTTGGGAAAAACCCAGTTCCCATGAATTACCACATTGATGGTAGTCCACTGAGCACTGTAGGCGTTATAAGAGATCTGGGAACACAGGTTGACAGCAACCTCTCTTTTGACCACCACATTGCCACTGTGGTCAGAAAGTCCTTCTATGTGGCACATCTCATTACTAAGGATTTTGCATCCAGGAAGAAAGAGGTCACTGTCTCCCGCTACTCTTTCATCATTAGGCTAATCATCGAGTACAATGCCCCATTTGGCATGTACCTCACTAGACACCTGCAACAACTGGAGAGGCTGCAAAAGTACCTCACAAAGAGGATCCTAGGCCTTAAACACTTGTCCTATATGGACAGACTCAAAAAAAACTCCAACTATTCTCGGTCTCATATTGCCTACTTAGAGGCGATCTCTGCTTGACTTACAAAGCCATGTTTGACTCAGCTCTGTTAGAAATGCTACATCTAAAGAAATTCCAATCCCTCCACACCACACGGTCCAGAGACCTCAACCTCATTACCACAATCAACAGAACGTTCTGGTGGGACAGGTTCTTATCCCAGAGACTGTCCATGCTATGGAATAGACTTCCCATGCATGTCAAATAGAGCACCTCACTGGCCACTTCAAGAGAAATCTTGATGAGTGGATGGGAAATAGAAAATTCACCCAAAGGATCACTTCAGTGGCTCTACTCGACAGAGGCACTGGGAACTAAGGTCGGGTGGCACAATGCCAGTGTAATTCTATGGGCTAGGCTCGTAAAGGCTCCAGGGCCATTAGCCTAGTACACACCTATGAACCTATGAATGGCATATGTAACCAGACATACACGGTGTAAAATGTGGTGTACAAACTTAACCTTTAAAGGATAGTGTTTTGCCATCTCAAGGGATATATGTATCTTACCTTCATATGAATGACAAGTGTTATATTTATTTGCTTAATGGTTTGTTTATTATTTGTTAATTGTTAAAGGCTAACTGCTAGTAACACGTTTTCAGAGAATGGCCAGGGAAGAAAAACTCTCCATCTGAAAATTGCAGTAGATAGTATATTCTGTGTAATCATGATATGCATTATGAAAAAAAAACAAATTGGACAGAGAGAAGTAAAATTGACAGAAACTAAAAGATCCACAGATACATAAAGCACATAATATTTTTTCTTCCCAGTGCTGATGATTTACGACCCCTCAATGTCTAATATCCAATGTACTGTCACCACAATTTCCCTTACATCTGATAGGGTCCCCAGTGTGACCCACTTATGGGCATAGAGTCCCCAGCTTACTACATGACAGAGTTCCCCAATATGACCCACTTTTGGGCACCAAGTCTCCAGCTTACTCCATGACAGGGTTCTAGGGGTTGTGCTGGCTAGCACACAGTACACCAAGATGGGCAAAGTGAAGTGCCATCCTGCTACAGTTGGTGAGTGATTTGTTCTTAACTCAACCCCACCCCTCATGCTGATGTAATTTTGTGTGTGTGTGTGTGTGTGTGTGTGTGTGTGTGTGTGTGTGTGTGTGTGTGTGTGTGTGTGTCTGCAGGATGGTCATGAAGTTAGCTTCAGGGGGTGCCCACTCAACTGCAGTAGCCAGCCTCCTCCATTTCCCCACCTACCCACTGCATGCTGATCTTGTCTTCAGAACCCAGCCTCTAACAAGTCTCACAAGAAGGTCATTCCAGCATGTTCCCATCCCCAGGACAGGCAAACCCATTCTTCCTGAAAGCACCATCAGGCATCCACCAAACTAATCAACTTTAGGTCACCTGGCTCATAATTTATCCCTCTACACCATTGGGCTGCCTGTTGTATAACATTTTCTGATGTTTTGCAACATTTTGCTAGAAACATTTACCTCTGAAGAGTGTTAAACTAAATTATGTAAGCCTTAGGGATCAAAATAAAAGAAATCCTTTATGTATGATAATATAGTCACTGGAAGCGAAGTGTGAGTATGAATGCGAATGTGGCAGCCATGGTAGGGTTAGCCAGATGGTAGTGTGACCTAAGCTCTAAATGATTTTCACTGTTGAAGTGACACCCCAACCTCATGTATAAAAATGGGAAAAGGAATTGTGGATGGATGGATATTATACACACTCAGTACATTCACAATAACTGTGTATTTCCAGTGAAAAATTCTTAAGAATTTTATTATGTCTTCAATCACATATTTATGGCATATATTCTGAGACCAAATGTTGATTTTTTTGTAGGCAGGTAACATTTTGAGAAAATGGGTGTACAATCTGAAGTCTTTGGCCACACCTCTATGTGTACATGTACGTATGTATGTATACAAGTTAGAACTCTTTGAGCTATATCCTCTGATGGTTCTCTTATACTTGAAAAAGCTGTGAGCTGGTCACATTTGCCCTTAGCTTGCATACATAAAAGATACAAAAACTAGAATGAATACGATTTCCAGTAGAAATTATTAACCTAGTCTGCAATAAGAAATAATATAGCTGGGTGTGTCACAGCTGAAAATAACTTACCTGCCAGAGTCAACACCCTGCATGCTTCATGTGACTGTTCCATGGTTTTAGCCAATATTTGCAAAGTACAGAACACCCTTTATTTTCTGCCACATTGTAACTGCTGTACATTAAGCCCATTAACTTTAATACGGGCATATTCCCTTATTTGTGCAGTTGCATGTGCTCGACTTTATATAGCTACATAAGCACACACCTTCTTTAGACGTTAGCTACAGCACAAGTGCTTTAATTTTATAATACTTTATTAATTCACATTTATGTGTCTTCTGTTCTTGCATATGTAATCTTTTGCAAATGTAATAGCTGTACTGCTAAAGCATCAGCTGAGGTGCAAACAAATCAAGTGCAATATGGTCTGATAGGTTAGCTCTGTTACGGATACATAATGTTTGCAGTAAATATGTTAGTTTTATAACTGGTATGTTACTTCAGTTTTAGTTGTATTTCTTTGTTTGCATATCTTTAGTGGAATTCAACCATAGACTCTGTATCAGCCATGCAGTTGTTATGCTCAGCCATGCAATTCATAGAAAGTATCACGTGGCTCTCCCCAGTGTTCCACAAAGGATCACATACTGTAGGTGAAGCTTTAGCCCACTCTTCAAAGCTAAGTCTACCAATCATGTGGAACAAAATATCTCAGTGCTCATGACAGTTACCTCAATAAAAACAATCATGTTAATGCTAAGGACTTCTAACTTGATGCAGAGGATTTTCATTGATTTGCTATTGGTGGCACCACTCTTAAGATCTTTAGATATTTTTTTTCATGGAGTGAGAGTTAAATTGTGTACCTATAGCTTTGTGTGCTTCATAGAATGTTGTTGTTGTTGGTCTTTTCGGCTTTTCCCAGTTAGGGGTTGCCACAGCGGAACTCCAGTCCGCTAATGATTAGCAGTAGATTTTTATGGTGCCGAGTTGCCAGCTCGATGCCCAACCTTCAGCAAAGGCACGCCCATTCACGCATGTCTTTCGGAGGCCACTCGACCACGGGACGGGGAGGACATGCAGACTCCACACAGAAGGTGTGTGCTTCATAGACTGCTGTCAGTAAAGATATGCAGATGCAGTTGCTAAAGGAGGAACAAGCATACTGAATCCTGTGATGTAGGTCACCATCCACGTTTGTCCTAGAAAGAGGTGGCAACTAAACAGATGAAGTGAAATGAACTATTCTTTCAACGTGTGCCCCTCAACAGTAAAATGTGGGGATTTATTTGCAAGGATTTAAGCAGGCTGACACAGCACCTTGGTCTTCCTATGGTAAAGACAGAGTTCCACACTTTTTATGCTTCTGCATGGGTAGCCTGGAGGTCATTGTTTGGCATGTGGAAGAAGAGTAAATCTGGACTTTCAGCAAATATACAAAAGAATAACAAGCCCATTCAGAGGCTGAGCACAAATCCATTAGGATGCTGGACTTTGATAAGGCAATTATCTGTTCTGGGAGTCAGCAGTTACACATCCAAATGTAGCGACCAGACCAGTAAATTTGATGTGAAATGTAGATGGCTAAGAAGACAAAGAACAGGCCCAAGTGATTGCAAGCTCTTACTTGATACAAAGTTGAGTGTCAAATAAATTTTTGAGACACTTTTGTAAACCCTGGCAGTAGCAGTGATATTGGCATGCAGAAGTCTCATGATCTTAGAGCGGTCAGCATCCATCAGATTTAATGTTGCTTTTTATTTGCTCTTTTAATTCATTTTACTCTTTTTATAATTTAGTATTCACAGGCTATATCATTTGTCTTATGTGTTCTAATTCTGTTTTACTACAACAGTCCTTATTTTTATTAACCCTATAATAAATTTGAATGTGGCAATTGAATCCATAGGATTTCATAAATGTTTGAGCCTAAGACCTCGAGCAGGTCAATGCAAATCAGTTACAAACCCTAACACGTATTCGATCAGCCTGGATATCATTATCATATATGTTGCCCAAAACAGTTCGGATTCTTAATGACATTTTTTATGACTTCTTTGGAGACAGAAAAGGAGATAGTTTAGAAGATTTTTTCCAAATGTGGAGACATTGTGTTTTGGCTCAGTACTTTCTATTTGCTTGTCTTCTTGATGATGTTAGAGATATTGATATTCCCCTAACCCAGGCCTTTTAAAATATCTACATTATTCTAAAATGAATTTGTAAGCTCAGGGATATTCAGTAATGTCCTGTATGACATCTGATTCCACCACTTTGTTGTGGCTTAGATGGCAGCACATTTTATTTCCTTGTCAGTAAGAGATAATCTCATAAACTTTAACAGACTGTATTTAATAGTGTCATCTGAAAAGAACATTCATACTTCAGAAGTAGCTCAAAGACTTTCTTCCATTTAGCCAGAAAGAATTTACATTCCATTGTGACTGGTAGCTCATTCTGAGAGCAGAGCTGAGTAGAACCATGATAGTTTAGATCATAAATGACTTCTATAGCCTAGAAGACGCTCTTTATGTCATATTTGTTAAAATAAAGAGGAAGCTACTTGGTAAATGTCTATGTATTTGGCCTTGTCCTGCCACTGCTTCATTTTGGTGTCACAACATTCAGAATAGCTATAGATCATAAAAGTGCAGAAATGAATCTGAAGGAGAAGGCAAAGTTTTTTCAGAGCCCTGTCAAATAGAAAAACAAATCTGTCAGTTAGAGCAAAATACAAGTTTCCACTGGGTAAATTACTGGGCAGTCTGGACAGCTACAACACTACATTCACCAAAATACAAGATGCTGAAATAAATTATATTTATTTATTTATTCACATTTCATTACCAGGAAAGTCTAAATGGGTAGAAGGCCATCTTCAGCGGAGGCCCAGGGAAAAGCTCCAAATTATTACAAAACATTTTAAGAACAATAATTTTATAATCTTCAACAATTAAACAAAAATATCTGCAGTTTAAAAATGATAACAAATTAGACAAAATATAAAAAAAAATAGCTAAGAATCAATACAAGTTATATGACAATCATTTAATAGTCAGATAAATTTTACTCAGTTTGTAGAGAAATTAAAGGTAAGTTAGTTTAATACAAACATGAACTGCAATATGATGTGAGAGAAAAAACAGGCTTATAGTATATTTAGAGAGAAAGTCAGGGCGAGAAATTGATAGAAGTAAGGATGTAAGTGAAGAAGGGAGAGTACGGAGGTATAAGAAATGAAAAGGTACTTGGCCACATTTGGAGAGATATAGTTTATCCTAATTTTGAGCAAGATCAGAGCCTGATTTTAGCTAGGAAGTCTTTCAGAGTGATTTTAAAAGATGGGGAGGGAGGATATTGACGATGGATACAGGTAAGGAATTCCAGGTCTTAGCAACCTTGTACGAGTACAGACAATGCCCAGCTGAAGTTATTCTGAAATCAAATCACAGTGTAACAGAGTTATAATGTCAGAAGAAAAATGTAAAAGATATGTAAAACAAAGAGCAAAAGTGGCCTCCCCCACCTTTTTTGCCCAGGTTTAAAGATTTGTTTATTTATTTACTTCTGTTGATCAGCTTAGTCCCACTAGGCATAACCCATTTACAGGGGAAACCCACTTTGCTTTTCTTACTGACTAGAGGAAATTTGTCCGGGACACTAGAGAAATTCCTCTAGTCTTTTTGAAAAATGCCAGTGGGCCTTTTACTTCCACCTGAGCTACCAGTAATTCAGGCAGATGAGACCTCAGTTTAACATCTCATCCAAAAGAAACCACCTCAAGGAGTGTAGCACCTCCATATTCTACTTCAATGTCCGTTTTTTGAGAGTAAACCAAACATGAAGTATAGCAGTAGGTATCACAACCCGAAGATCTTCCAAACATCAATAGTGAGTGTGTTACCTGTTAAGCCACAATCCCATCCTCTTTGTCACAATCACAAAGTTGTGTAACCTAAGTTTGAATAATGTAACAGGAGCTATTAAGACCCTGCAACTGATTTTGAGGTAGCTCATCAATGTACACAGAGGATGTGGTACAGATATCCCCCCTCAAAAAGTAAACATTGATAGGATGATCAAATCAGTTATTTTCTATGATCAACTCAGATGAAGAAGGCACAATGTCTCCAGGGACTTTGACAAGAGATTGGAATGCAGTAAAAAATACTGGAAGCCTGAATATCTAAATTGGAGAGAAATATCTAAGAAAATTATTATAATATGATAATGATAGACACATGGTACATGATAAGCCACAAAATGTGGACATTAAAGGCTTTACAGCTCTCAGGATGGACAGGCTGGGCACACTGGGAGGTGGTGTGGAGGTAATATGTGCAAAAGATTATCTAAAGGTCAGAGGGAAACATCTAAGTGTAATAACTTAAACTACATATTGACTGCTATCATCTTGATCACCATGATCCTGGGCTCCATACTTTTGCAGGCCCCATTGAACATAACAGCTTGATTCTGTGGAGCAAGAGCTTTAAGGGAAATACATTTGCTGATGTAAGTGACTTAAATTTACTAAAAACAGAATTAGAGCCATGTTTGTTTTAGAAAACAGTAAGGCAATGCAGTGTTATGCTTTCTTACAATTTTTGGCTGCAACCTCACAGAGGAAATTAGGCAACTAACCTTCTTGACCAAATTTACGTAGTCAATTCCATAAATGCAAACATGGATTGTCAAAAAGACAGCAGCACATGGCAGAATAGGTCTAGCTGGACAAACCTTTATTATTAACTCAACAGGTAAGAACTTTTTCCCCTCCAAAATGCAAAAACGTCTTCAGATATTAAAATAATTTCTGAAAAACATTTAAAGAGAATTGAAAATCATGTGACAACACACTTCTTTCACCCGACCATTGGCTATCCTTCCTGTCAGTTAAGACAACAGTTTTTTTCTGTTTTCAAACAGAGTTAAACAATACAGAAATCTTAGAAACAAAACTTATTATTCTTATGTTTAAAATATACATTATTATTGCTGGTATCTAGACTCAAAAATCACTCACGTTGGCGGTTCATTTTAATCCAAGAACATAAAGGCAATGAATATAACCTGCCATACAACTTTGAATCTCTCCATTAAAACATCAGTATCACCCCCAGTGTCTCATTCTATAGTCTCAAAAATGAAAAACAGAAATAAATTCCTTAAAATTTGGGGATCATTCGCTGTATTTAAATAGTGCATTCATTTTATTCTTGTTCTTAATGCCTTTTATATGGTCTGCTACCCTTTGTTTCAAGGGTTTGCTGGGTTTTACTATGTAAAAACATTCAACAGGCACACAATAAGCATGGTGTATAACATATTTAATTTCACAGGTAAATCTAGCTTTAATGCCTATTGGTTAGTCGGGGGAAATATTCACCACATTAAGACTACTTGCTATAAAATCTGCAATGACTGCAACCAAAGAAAGGATAAGCTGCTGTATGCTTAATGGCCCTTCTCTGACAATTCCTATTACGTTGGTTATTTTAAAACAAATTTTTAATGTAATTTCCTCTTTTTTCAACAAAAAAGAAGTAAAGCACATCAGAGATATTACTGTCCCAGATTATTGTGTTTAGGAACTCTAGAGGTTCTTGTTTCTTAGGTTTTGATTTAGATAGGAGAAGATGTACTTGTGCATTGCATGTGCATTTTTAGAGCTTGCAGTGTGTGAAATGTCTTTTTTTTAATTGTTATGGGTTTGAGTTATTGTGACTGCTTGCATTGCTTGGGTGATTGATGGCAAGCTTAAGATGAGATAAATCTTTGATGATGTAAGTAGTGTTGTAAAAAAATACAAATGAAATTTCCTGGGACTGATAAACATACTAATTACACCATTTTATCTGTGTGACTCTGTTAAAATAAATAGATGTGTACATAACCACGAGACCACTAAGATCCAGCCACAAAAACCTCCTACAGGTCACAAGAGCCATTAACTCTGCTGGAGAAGCATTATTCTCCTGCACTATAGCCAAACTCTGGAACTCCCTCCCATCCTCAATTACCTCTGTAACTTCTTGCACCCACTTTAAATCCTTACTAAAATCACATTTCAAAACTTGCCAGATATGCCCTTGCAACCCCCCCTCTTATACCATCCACTCCCCCTCCCACTACCTCTCTCAGCCCCTATCAACAACCTACTCTTAGCAAGCTTGGCTACTCATGTTCCCAGCTACCTACCATATAATACTTCTTGTAGCAACAACTGCTAATGGCTGTTATGTACCTCAAAAACAGATTGTATCAATTGTTCACTGATGAATCTCAACTACATTTTAACCATGTTTAATATATGTCACCATATTTTAAAATTGTACTATGTTCTACAGCTGTTTTACATCTGTTTTCTTCTTGTCTTGCGTCCTTAACTGGGCTAATGTCTATATTTAAATGCTATGTTTTATAACTGTATATTGCAAATAATACTTAATGTGGAGCTTTTCTCCCCGGGCCTCTGCGGAAAACGGACCTGTGTCCAGTCGGACTCTCCCAGTCAACAAACGTAAATGAAATAATAAAAGAAATAATTTACAATAAAAACTGATGTGAATATTTTGTAAATAATTGTATAATGCTGTCTGAAGTACATAACATTTTTGTAATGGACAGTCTTATCTTTCACCCACCTTGAAAATTTTACTTAGACAGTTTATGTTGATACTGTCTGATCTGTATACTAGCTGTTTGGTATTTACCTTTTGTTTTACTTTAATGGCTTCCTTTGCCTAACTTCTTCATGGTTTTAATACACAGAACTCAGGCACCTGATCTAGTTCAGCTCATCAGCCGAATGCAAAGCAGTGCTGACTTGGTGGAGAAGAGCATTATAGACACAGAAGAAAAGCTAAAACTAGTAAGTATTTTCATGACAGGACATGCCATTTTACTGTATGAGTTTCAACCTTTGACACCATGAAAAATTAAAAATTATTTCATGTTAGAAAATACCGTAAACAAACTACTGCCCTAATTAAGATAAATTAAGGTAATAACTATTTTAAATTTAAGGAATTCATTGATGAATTTATCAGTTCATTTTTTTTAAAATACCTGCTTTATTCTGGAGCAACAGGAGTTTATCCTGGGAGGTAATGGATGGACGTAAAGCATGGATGCAGTCCTGAGATACAAGCTCTTCCAATACAATATACGCTGACATTTTATAACCAATTTACAGTTCTCAAGGAAGTGAAATTTCATTTTTATGAGATAAACTCCTGGAATTATAGACCAGAGTTTTAAGTCAAAGTTCTTGCTTTTACCCAGATTTTGTTAAATTTTTGGTCATTACCCATGATGAAGTTATTATAATTCCCTGCTGTATGTCAGTGTGTGCAAAATTAAGTTAAATTCTTAGATTCAGATTATAGGTACAGACTATGAATAAAGCAAACTGATAGCATTATATGTAGTAAATATGAATAAAAAACACATATTGTGGTGAATGAATGTTCTGTCCTAAAATGCCAAATTACATGAAAATGTAAAGTTTTTTCAAAACTCAGACAGTCCAGATTTGAGGTTTATTGGCATTTTGCCCAGGAAAATGAAAAATCTGTGTCCATCTTTATAATATTATTTTTCAAGCCAGTCTTAAAGTAAAAACATGTGCCTTTGTTTGTTGTACCATAGACCCAGGATTTCAAAGTAACTATGATACCACAGACGCTGGCTAGGGTAAGGAAAGAGGAATAACCAGGGACATGAACTCATTCCCAAGAAGAAAGGAAACAGATATGCTACTCTATGACTGCTTTTTTTTCTTATTACTGGGCAGTACCCATTAAAAGTGGAGACCTGGGATGAAAGTTCTAAGCTTAAAATATTTGAAAATAAAAATCCCTAAGTACTAAACAAGGAGCACAATAAGTACATCTATTGGCAATAATTAATGAATATTTGACAATTTTATGTATTCAGTATTTGTACAGCGACAAATATACTGTAATGTTTGGTATATCATGAGCAATATATGTTCTACTGAAAAACAACAGCAGCAGTGTGACATGCATACTACACTTTCAGTACTGATACAACATCAAAACATCAGTCTGTACAAATAATAGAAAATATAACAGCAGCAAACTAGGTGTTCTAATTAATGAATTAAAAAAATACAAAAACATTGTGTGCCCAGTGGCATGGGAATAAGGTTACAGGGTAGATGTACAGATTGTCAGATAGCATCTGCTACATATTGTACAGCTGGCTCATTTACCAAAGAAACACTATAATATCAAGCATACCTTACGGTAAGCACATTCAATGGAAGGAAATGAGTGTGAGAAAAAGACAAAGGCTATACAGAAGAGTGGGGGGGCAGAAGGGTGAGAGAGCTGTGGTAGGGGAGGGGACAGAAGGGTGAGAGAGATGTGGTAGGAGAGGAGACAGAAGGGTGAGAGAGTTGTGGTAGGAGAGGAGACAGAAGGGTAAGATAGTTGTGGTAGGAGAGGAGACAGAAGGGTGAGAGAGTTGTGGTAGGAGAGGAGACAGAAGGGTAAGATAGTTGTGGTAGGAGGGGGTACAGAAGGGTGACAGAGCTGTCGTGGGAGGGGGGACAGTAGGGTGAGAGAGCTGTATTAGGAGGGGGGACAGAAGGGTGGGAGAGCTGTGGTAGGAGGGGGAACAGAAGGGTGAGAGAGCTGGGGACAGTGGAGGAGTAATCACTTTCAGTAGAGAAAGCTGAAAGCAGCAGACCTACTTCAGATCACAGGTAGGGATGTTTGCACCTGAATGAAGCAGACCTACTACAGATCGCAAGTAGGGATATTTGCACCTGAATGCAGCAGACCTACTGCAGATCACAGGTAGGGATGTTTGCTCTTCTGTGATGCCACTGTCTATCACAAATTCCAAGAAGAAACCACTAAACTGGATAAATATTTTGTTGAGAGAGTAAGATGTCTGATGAAAAAATAAAAAAAATAAATAAATGTGAAGGTTGTGCTCCTCCTACCAAAGTTAGGGGCCCTGGTGTTCCTTAATCTGTCATCTAAAAGGAGATGTACCTGAGGATGCCTGAAAACCAGGTGAAAGTAATTGTAAGTGTGAAAACTGTCTACTGAAGTTAGAAAAAAATAGACTATTCCTCAATAAAAGCTTTAGGGACACAGGGGTGTGCACCCCTCCCTTTTAATATTCAAAACTTCCCTTGTGAAGTATTGAGGCTTCCACAGCACACACACAAAACAGACACAAAATTGATTTATCGGACAAGATGTGACCCCCCTTTTAAATTTCTACATTGTTCAATATTCACCCTCTTCAACCCTTTGTGAGAGTCTGGGGATGTCACCCCATTCATACAATTCAGACCTTTTACTCCCACCTTAACATTACTCTTGTAGGTTTTGAAGTTCATTCCTACATTGGATAATTTAATTGTTGGCAGGCTTTACATGACATCTATACACTTTAGGTAGGTAGAATCCTTCAACAAATAGAGACAATGCTGACCAGGCTCACACTCACAGACGGTTCTCTGTTTTCGTGTCTCATTGGGTATTGGTATGTAGACTTACATTGGTTCCTGCCTGATAGTAAGAAGGATCCCCTTTTAGTGCATCTCTAGCTGCATTCTCTTTACAGTGGGAAATACTAATAAACATAATTTATTAGTTTCTTTCATGGTTGTAACAGACACTCAAAGGAGATGAGAGAGCACATGTATAGTGCAAGTATATACATTGCCTGCATCAGCACACAATTCATTATTAGCTGTATCGGTAACAGCATGCATGGAACTACTATGGCTGTGAAAGATGTACTGTAAAAGCCATTTTGCTGGGTCAGGTTTCCATTTGGTATGCCACTTCAAAAGAAATATGTACATGACTGAAGGGTTGTTAGAAACTTGAGATAACCCCTTTTTTGTCACTCTTTCCAAATTGTTTTTGAAAGGACACCAATAACTACAACAGTAAGAAGCCTTTCCAGTACCAAAAGCGTAATGCTGACAACTTGAGAAATGCAGAGGACCGCTTGAAGGAACTCTTTCTGGATACAGACAAAGCTAAAAAGCTAAAACATCCACAAGCAGAGGAAATTGAAAGAGAGTAAGTAGCTCCTAAATGATTTTTTTTCTTGAGATGTTTGCTTTTTCTAGTTGCATATTCATTTCAAATAATCACTTGTAGTGACCAGCAATTATTTTTTTTGGTGTAGAGAAGTTTATTTTGCCAACATTTCTTTGCTTTCATTTACAGACACCTTTCAGAATCTAAACATAAAACAATAGCCCCTCGTGTCAGAATGCATCTAATCAGCTGTATTTTTTCCTAAATCTTGGGTCTAGGTTTGGCAAGCAAAGAAGTGTCCAGCTGAAAGGCACTTTTGACTAGAACAATATGGTTAAAGCAAGAAAATGAAATACAGTTTTCTGTGGACAACAAACCCTTAGAAAACTATGGATGTGGTCAGCAACCCCATAGAAAAATATGGATGTGGACAGCAAACCCACCCACAACCCATATGCACAGGACTGTACCCCAGTGCACCTACTTATTATAGTCAACTATGAGGTGTTTCATTTCAATGGAGAGAAGAAGTCCAAACCTCATTAATATTTTGTTTTTTTTTTGTTTGTTTGTTTTATCAGACATCTTACTCTCTCAACAAAATCTTTAATTTTGGCCAAATGGCTCCTAGTTGGATGACCAACCCTGTGGATCACAGAGCATTACCGTTTAAGTTCCATTGTTGACCTGTTCTTGATATGGGTTCTATGTCTCTAATTCAGCACTGCAACGGCAGCTAATGTCTCACACCGTCAGTGATGTGTGAGAGCACAGTATACCAGTGGAGTATTTGTGGACATTTTTATATCTCTGCTTCGTATTCATTTCCCAGTGTTGTTAGCATTTGATGCGATGGGCATATCTATAGCACCATACACATGCATGGCAACCTTCCACATCTGTTCCTCCTCATAACATTGAAATGGTGCTTACTGAAGGTGCATATAGGGTGCATTACTGACAGAAATGAAAAGTGCTTATATGCTCATGAAACTTGGTCACTGGTAAATTAAATCAGCTTGACCATTGTTTTGTTGACCTGTCAAGCCAATATAATAGTGTGCTTACCCACACAAGTCTCTGTACAGAGTGTAACCAACTAAAGTGAACTTTCAGTATGAGCCACTATTGTTAGATATTCCCATACTGTGTAGTAAATCAGGCATTAACAGCTGCAGCTGGGATATCAGTGAGTTCTACAGTCTGCATACTGAGCCTGGACCATACATACTGAACATTGTTTCCTGACTTGGAACCTAGAACTAGAATGCTTATAAGTTGTAAATCTATTCCAAGACAGTACTGCAGTCTTTGTGCATGGAAGATTGCCTGATAGGACAGACAGGGGACAGAATTCCTAAGCACCACTTTCACAAATGAATGCTCCATTCCTTTGTACTATTTATTTATTTATGGTTTGCTTCTTTGTTGTCAGGGTGTAAACTCATCTAAATTAATCTTTTGTAATTATGATCTGGATAGCAGTACAAGGCATAGAGGGTATACATGCATCTAATGGAACTGGCAGGGAAACAAGTGTATGCCCATCTTGGGGGGAATAGGCAGAGAAGGTCATGGAACATCATGGCCCTTCAGAGAATGAATGGTGATGGAATCACATTCTGATGGTGGGCATTCAGCATACCAATCCACAGTTTGGTGGTAGTCTTCTTAGTGGGTATGTGAAAGGTGCTCCAGCATGGGGAAGGTACTTTAAGTCTCCACAGTGTTGCAAACTGCATGTCACCCTATCCAGAGGGAGGGTTATGGCCATTAGAAATTAATTAATAGTTTGGATAACTAAAAAAGCACAAGCAACCCTCATAACAATCTGAATGAAAGTCCCCTAGAATAGTTCTCATCCCACTGGTTCTGAGTGGAGCTCAATCATGAGGAAGCGAATAAGCTGACATTCGGTATTAGGCAGCCTGATGGTTGCAGACGTGGAGAGAAACAAAAATAAAAGGAAAACTGTAATATGTTAGTGACATGTGTCATGTATTTTGTTATATATATGAACATTTTCACAGGTACTTGCTTACAAATATGTGTTCTGATAAAGTACCTGTGAGCATGAAAACTCTACAATGTGTTATTTTTGTTATAACAAAGTATATTATTGACTTCACCAATAGGCATTCTAGTTTTTCTTCTGCTTCACTTTCCTCAGTGTGTCTTGTGTTTTAACAATGTGGGAATGCATTTGAAGGTATAAGTACTGGATGGTGTGTTTTAGATAGTTCCATTAATGGAAGGGAAGAATTAGTATATATGCAATGACATTGCCCCTTTCAGGGCACTGGTCTTCTCCTTGTAGCACTGCAATTGTTGGATTAATATATATATATATATATATATATATATATATATATATATATGTATATATATATGTGTGTGTGTGTGTATATATATATATATATATATATATATATATATATATATATATATATATATATATATATATACACTTATATATATATAAGTAAGGGGGACACTAAACCCCTGACATGGGGATATAGGATATATATATATATATATATATATATATATATATATATATATATATATATATATATATGTATAAATATATGTATTTATTTATTTATATCATATACACAGGCAGATACATAAACAGATATACAGATTCCAAAAGAAAGGAGGTTGAGGAACAGAAAGAAGTAAAATTTTGGCATATGGTTGCTATTTGCCATCCGGCAAATGCACATTTACTTCCCATTCACATTAAGGCTCTTTTTCAGGGTAAACACAGTATTACTCATCAAACCCATCATAGAGTACAACGCCCCATTTGGGATGTACCTTACAAGACACCTGCAACAGCTGGAAAGACCACAGAAGTACCTCACCAAGAGGATCACTGGCCTCAAATATATGTCCTATGCAGCTCAACTGAAGAAATTACAGCTGTACTCGGTTGCATACCACCTACTCAGAGGTGATCTCTGTCTGCCTGACATACAAGGCCGTGTCCAACCCAGAAATGATGGACATGCTCCACCTAAAGAAAACCTTATCCCCACGAGCCACATGCTCTAGGGATCTAAACCTCACCACAACAATGACTAGGATGTGCTGGAGGGATAGATTCCTGTCCCAGAGACTTCCCATGCTTTGGAACAAGATCCCAATTTACTTTAGGCAGAGCTCCTCTCTAACACTCTTCAAAAGAAATCTTGACGAGTGGATGGGAGACAGAAAGTTTACCTTGGGGATCACTTCAATGGCTCTGCTGGACAGAGGCACAGGGAACTAATCTAAGGGGGTGGTGAAAGCCAACACATTCTGGCTAGGCTTATAAATGCCTTCAGGCAGATAGCCTAGTACCTACCTATGAAACTATGAACCTATAATACTTTTTTGACAAATTTGACAGGGTCACTGAGAAAAAAACTTAACTACTGCAAAATGGCATAAAGAACACCCCAGACTGGGTTATCTGTCTTATAAGATGGACAGATATTTTGTTTTGAGGAAGAACAAAAGTCTGTGTTTTTACACACACATACACACAGATACACACATGCACACTGTAATATAAAGCATGAAAACCCATATTATCTTTTGCCATTTTACAGACGTATACATACATCCATAGCATATACTTAGTATGTGAGTACACTACTATGTGTGGATCAGCAAAAGCCTTTATCAAAGAAAAGATTTCCACAATTATTTCATTCTCAGAGTTGCTGTATATCGGAGAAGATGATGTTAAGCTGAAGGTGTAAGAATGTTAGTATAACACCAATAACAATTGTGATTTAATTTAGTTAAATAAAATATCAGAAATAGTTCTAATGCAGACTGTATCATTGTGTGTTGTCCCAACCTTAATTCTGCAGCATAAAACAGCTCCATGAACGATGGGTGTCACAGTGTGCAGAATATCGTGACCTGTATGACAAGCTAAATATCCCAAAAACTGGAGGCACCATAGTAGATTGGCCAAGACTTTTTGAACAGAAGCAGGTAAGTCGTCATTTCATAAATGGCTTCAGTACTTCAACACAGTCTATCATCTTTTTTAAAATGATTTGTTAACCAGATAACTCCACTAGGCACAGCTACAATATCTCTCAACTGTCTTCACAGAAGGAATCTCATATTTTGGTCTGTTCCTCATAAAATATGTTGTTTTCTGGCAAAGCACTGATGACTGAAGTCATTGAATAATGACATATATTTGAGTTTCATGCTTTGTATCTTCAGAAAACACATGTTAATACAAAACATGTAATTTCAGCAACTTTTAGATTTATAAGACCAATATTTTAAATCTGCCCCTGATTTCAGGCCTTTGTACCTACATTATTTTTGGCTTTGTCCAGACTTTTTTTTTTTTTTTTTTTTTTTGCATTTTAGAGGTTGGCAGGTATGGCAACTACCTGTTTTCCAGGGCTGTTCATTGAGCATTCTCTGTTAAGTTATCTTGATCAGAAACACTTAGCAGGCAGGTCAGAACTGAAGGAGTCAAACCCAGGGCTACAGCATGAAGCTCATTAGCAGCTTGTTGCATTCATTTTTTATGCTTACCTGCCAGACTGACCTCTGTACAGTATCATGTGGACAACCTAATTTACTTCCTATGGCGTTGCTCTCAGGGTGAAATGGGGTCCAGATGAAGAGATGAAAAGTAAGCAAGCAAAGGGGCATAGTAGTGCTGAAATTGAATTCATCCTCAAGTCTTGGTGAGTACCTTCACGAAGTGGACCCTGTTTTTCACAAAATATCACCAAGGCAATGCTGATATATAGACTGTATTTATATAGCATATATCGTGGACAGAAGTAAATCAAAAATAAAAAAACATAGCTGGGTGCACAAGACCCGGGATAAAAAAGTGCCCAATCCTGGTAGGCACACTGGTGCCAGGACTGGAAAAAATGACAGTGTAGAATCCTCAAAATATGGAAACAATCCTACAATGGGGACAGACCAGGCTCAGGGGGAGGATGGCCCCCCTGTTGTAGAAGGAAGTAGTAGTCCACAAAAATGACAAAAACTGATTGGCCAAAAAAGAGCCATAAAGATGACAGAGTGGACTATTGAGTATAAGAAAGAAATTATGTATTGTTACTATTATGTAAAAAGGCCAGAATTTCCAGATACAAGATATACAAAACAATTAAGAGAGAAATTGGAGAAAAGAAAAATACTTCCACAGGAAAAACTGTCACAAGCTTCAAATAAAAATTTGCTTTTGTTAATACAACAGATTTTTGAAAAACAGTATATAGATCAAGAAACTTTGATCTCTTTGGAAAAAGAAGCTTCTGAGGAAGTGAGAAAATATAAACAACAAAACCTAGAGATATTTGAAAAATATAAAAAAGAAATATGGATATGGGAAAGAAAGAGAGATTTGATATGGTGCAATATTTATGCAAAGGAGAAAGCCAAGTTAACTAATATACAGAAGGCAGTTTCAAAGATATTCAAAGAAAAATGGAAAATTTCACAATAAAAAGACTAAAAGTGCAAAGATTTAATGCAGAAAAGATGATTAGTAAAGTAGAAGTTAAAGAAATAGAAGTTGAAGTTATGGAGTGCCTGCAAAGTGAAGGATTAAATGTAGAAGGTCTAAAACAGACTACATCACAGCATGATGGAGTGAGTCCTCAGAATAAGGAAAAGCAAGAAGATCAGGAGACATGTGAAGAAGAACTATGGACAGGGGAAAGAAAAAGATTTAATATGGTGAAATATTTATGCAAAGGAGAAAGCAAAACTAACCAATACAAAAAGAGCAGCACCAAAGCTATTTGAAGAAAAATATAGGCAAAGGAATCCGGATATGGAAAACTTTACAATACAAAAAATAAGAAGACTAAGAGGAAAAGTAGAAAAAGAGATTAGTAATGGAGAAGTCAAAGAAATAAAAAATTGAGGTAATGGAACAACTGCAAAGAGAAGGATTCAGTGTAGAAAATCAAATAAAGAAAGCACCACAACAGGATAGAGCAACGGATGTCCAAATTAAGGGGAAACCAGTGGAAGAGGAAGCAACTGGTCAGGTGCCATATCAAGATATTTTGGTGCCTTCCACAGGAAACCAGTATAAACATTCACTTGAAGCTAAACAGCAAGGAAAGGAACAGGAAACTTTGGAAACTCTGATGCAGTCAACGTTGAGGAGTGATAGGCCAGTGAGTTCCCATATGACAGAACAACAGATGACACAGGATGCAATTGAAGAAAATGTGTCACAGGCAGATGCTATAGAAATTTCTATAGAATGCCCACAGGAAATGGAAAACAAGGGAGGTGCCCTCAGTATGGAAGAAAAGCAATTAAGAGAGGAGTTGCTTGATCTAATAGACAAAGATAGATATATCAAGATCAGTGAGAGAAATAGACTTCAGAAGGTCAATAAACCCCCAAAAGTCAGAAGCTTGATAAAACAAATGAACACAGTAATTAGGACTGTCCATAGAGATCCATGTGATATAACAGAAATAAACAGAATATATTACTGTGCTGCTAAATTAATAACTGATAAAGTTCTACCACAGGAACATATGGTAGCGAGGGAAAAGGGGGGGGGGGGGCAAATGCGAATACCATCATGGAAATATTGAATAGAGAAAACTAAAGCAGCTAAGACAAGAAGTGTCATTGTTAGAAGATTATAGAAGAGGGAACAGATCAACAAAAATATTAAGAAAGATAGATGTGATAAAAGCAATGTGCAGTATTAGAACAGACCAGGATATATTATGCACTATTGGAGATAACAAACTAAAAATTTCAAAACAGGCGGAAAGACTCTGAAGATACGAAGATTAATATAAGGGAAAAGCACAAAATAAGAAATTTACTGATGACCCAAAAAAGTTTTATAGAGAATTGGGAAATAAGGTAAAAGGAAATGATAGACCGCCAAAAAAAGAGGAAGTAGATACATTTTGGAGAAGTATCTATGAAGATCCCGTGGAACATAACAAAGATGCTAAATGGATAGAAGTAAAAGAAAGAATAAGAAGTTTAAAGGTATAGGATATGAAATGGGATGAAATAACAGCTAGAGAGATTGAAACAAAGTTGAAAAAAGCCTCTAATTGGAAAACCCCAGGCCCAGATGCAGTACCTAACTTTTGGCTTAAAGTATTAACTTCTTTACACGAGGATCTAGCCATGAGTAAGATATATTTATATGCACACCCCGAACAGACACCGTGCTGGTTAACAACAGGTGAAACAATGCTCTTACTTAAGAGTGAACCTGCAAGCTACCTAAAAATTATAGACCAATAACTTGTCTTCTGACCACATATAAACTATACATGGGGATTGACGCTGACAGAGTTTATAGTAATTTAGAAGAAAACTCAATTATGGCAGTAAAACAAAAGGGCAATAAAAGAAAGTCTTATGGAACAAAGGAGCATTTGTTGTTAAATAAAGTTATAGTGGAGAACTGTAAGAAAGGGAAGAATCTAAGTATGGCATGGATAAACTATAAAAAAGCATTTGATAGTATCCCACATTTATGGATAAAAGAGTGCTAAAAAAACATATAAGGTACAACCTATACTGATTGATTACATTACAGTAACCATGAAACAGTGGCAGACCACTTTTCAATTAAGCCATGATAAAGGACAGATTATTATTCCAGGGATAAAAATCCAAAGGGGGATATTCCAGGTGACTCCCTGTCACCTTTGCTATTTTGCCTTGCCATTACTCCATTAAGCTGTTTACCTAGCTAGCTTTGGTCATGGCTATAATTTGGCTTATAGAAAACAACAAAGTCTAATGACTTCTCATCTTCTTTTTATCGATGATTTAAATTGTATAGCACATCAGATGAGGAACTGAAAGCACAGCTGCAGGTTGCCAAAACTTTTTCAGATTATATTGGAAGGTCATTTGGTCTTGATAAATGTGCAAAAGCAACCTTTAAAAAAGGAAAACTGCAGCACCAGGAAAACATCAGTTTGGGACAAGAATGTGATATAAAAGAACTTGAGCAAGAGGAGGTGTATAAATACTTGGGAATTGAGGAAGGATCAGCAATAAAACATGAACAAATGCGAATAAAGCTTAGTAAGGAGTACTTTAGAAGACTTAAATTAATCCTGAAAACAGCATTGACACCTAGGAACAAGATCCAAGCCATAAATCAAGTTTGCTGTTCCTGTCCTAACTTATAGTTTTGGAGTGATTGACTGGCCCCAAAAAGTGTTGGACAGATTGGATATTAAAACAAGAAGGATGCTTCATGCTCACTAAATGATTTATAAAAATCAGGGTATACCAAGATTATATATTCCCCATTCTGAAGGAGGGATGGGCCTCCTTGAAATTGATTACATGTATAGATCTGCAATAGTGGGACTCCACACATATCTACTGACCTCACAAGATCCAAATTTGGAGAAAGTTTTGAAACATAAGGAGAATAAATCTAAGATGACATCTCTGCTTAATTTAGCAAAAGCATATCGATGACAAGTAGGAATAGAAATCAAACCAGAATTGGATAAAAACCAGGCAGCAACTGAATGTGCTAAAAAACAAAAGAAAGAATATAAGGTGAAAGACCAGATGAGAAGGCAAGAAATGTGGAAAAAAATGTAAATATAGTTGCAAGTATAGAAAACTTCTGGAAGAGCCTCATGTTGATCACGAACGAATGCAGGAATGGTTAAAGAGAGGTGAATTTACATTGAGAAATGAAAGGTTAATACTGGCAGCCCAAGATAGTGGGTTATATACACACTGATTTACAAAGTCCATTGAAGATGTGGGAGAAACAGACATAAGTAGGTTTTGTGGAACCAAATTGGAAACAGTCACACACCTTATTGCTGGTTGCAACTCTCTAATGGCAGAGGGACTGTATACTGAAAGGCATAATAATGTGGCGAGATTGTTACACTGGAGATTGTGCAAACATTATGGTATCGAAGTGGCTGAAAAACACTGGAAACATGATCCACAAAGAATCATAGAAAATTATGAAGTTTATATCACATGGGATCACCAAATACCAACAGTTCAAAAAGATAGATGCTAGAAAACTGAATATAGTGGTCCAAGAAAAGAAGACAAAAGTAGCATTGATCATTGAAATTGCCACACCTAGTGACTACAGTGTCTTGCGTACAGAGAGACACAAAGTCATAAAATACCTCAATATGAAGGCAGAAATAAGAGCCATGTGGAAGAAAGATACCCAGACAGTTCCAATAGTAGTAGGAGCAACTGGTCTTTTAAAAAAGAATTTACAGTCGTATTTAGATATGTTACCAATTCCTGTAACACCATACGAATTGCAGAAGGAGTCATTACTGGGCACATTGCGGGTGCTGCGAAGAGCACTTTTGGCTAACATCAAAGAGTGAAACAATGCTAATTTCATGAACTTTAATCATACTTTGACTTAGGAATGGTGTCCATTCCCTTCATGGTATTAGAAACCCAAAAAACTTGATGAAATTTTTGGAACCTGTGTCTCAAACACATAATAACATGGTTATAATCACAGATCCCGTTTGGTAATGTGTAGTAATTATTTACATTCTTTATTTGCCCTCTTGCCAAAGGAGACACAGTCAGCTGAAAATATACAATGTTTATTCACTCTTTTAAAATCAGTCAAGTGAACTACTATTCAGCCACAAAGTTATGCAAAAATAATTTATAATATTACTTGGGTTTTCTAGCTGAGGGTTTTTCTTAACTTTATCTGAGTGGAAATTATTTAATTCTATTCAATATCCTCTGTGGCGGATTTTCTTTTCTTTTCTGTCTTAGTCATTCATCATCCTTATTCAATTCAAGGAGGTCTATGTAGATATGTCTCTAGAACTGATTAACATCTTCTGTCTGTGATGGCATTGCTGTTTCTGCTGTTGTTTCCCTTTCCAGTACCTTGGTCAAGGATAAATTGTTTTGCATCTTGTGTTTGCTTTCTCTTGAGTACTGACTAAATTGTTTGTTTTGTACCATTTGCTTGCCTTGTCTGTATGTCTCCTGCATTTTCAGAAATTAAGAGGGGTTGGGAGGGTGGCCTAATAATAAATGTGTTTGCCTTACAAACACAAGGTGCAGGGTTTGAATCTCACAAGAGATAACTAACTAGGCTTAAAATGGCTCGCAATGGCAGTTAGTTAAGTACTAATCTATGAACCTACTCTATGAACCAGCCTGCACAGAAGTTTTTAAATTCCTGTTAAAAATTGTATAATGCAAATATGGATTTTTTCAGTTTAGCATGTCTGTCTTTTTAAGAGATTTTGTTTATTCCTTTAGTGTATTCATCTAATAGCAATGCTTCTTTTCTTAATTGCTTCACAGTTGTTTTAGTTAATGTTTCCATGATGGCATTCTACTTGTTCATTTCCATTCTGATTTTTTTGTTTTTCTGTTAGTGCTTAATTTCTTCCTAGTGTAGTTGCCCAGGTATGAATCCTGTCAGTTTTTATGTCATATGGATCTCCCTCATAATGGTTCTAATTTAGTAATGTGTTCTGTTAATATTCTACAATTACTCTAGGGTCTTTCTTACTGTATATGAAAACATCCATTAATTCTATTAGCTCCTTGGAGTTTCCCTTAAATCATTCTTTGCTTTGCTGAGAGTGTTATCAATGATTGGCGTTTCCTGATATGTTTCCCATTGTATAACCATATCTGGGGTTTCAAATAATTATTTTGATGACAAGTATGACATTTTGGTTTGGTGATTATTCAGAATGCTTATTCTGCTTTGGTTCTTATGCCATTTCTTGAGCATATGACTGTTTTCATGAGTCATCAGGTCATGATAATCCTGTCTGTTAACCAGACAGGCCCACTGGAGACATAATCTTTTTTCAGGGGTAAGCTGGGATCAATGTCTAGTTAAGTGATTTGCTCATCTTCACACAGTAGGCAAATGAGGGCTGTGTTTGCAGCTTTTACCTGTGTGCCAATCACCAGAGTTGTATGCACCTGGGGTTCCACTTCCTACCTATCATCTAATTTTCAATTTCCTTCAACTTTTTCTGAAAGGCATCCCTGTTAGCACATTACATTCCTGCGTTGTTATTCTCTTCTTTGTAATGTGTACCATGTCTGACTGTTTCTACTTGTATATGGCTTCAAACAGCTTTAAGAGTGCTGAAGTTGTATTAGTATGGCTTTCTTTTCTGCACATGTTCTGCAAAGTATTAAATCCTTTTTTCAATTCCATAATTTTACCTTTTCAGTTACAAATATATTCTTCTTTGTGCTATTCAGTAGATGGTCCAATGTTTCTCTGTTTACATGTTTTAATTTGTTCAAGGAAGGATCTTAAATTATCATCTGAAACAGTCAACAGTTGTTCATCTGTAACAATCTCTCTCTCTGATTTATGTTATACGTACTCCTTTGTACAAATTCTGCATTTATGGCATAATAGTAACAACAGCATTATTTATTTTTTGTTAATTCTTTTTTTACCTAGCTGTTTCTAGTTAGTTGGATGATTGTTTTACATCACAGGAGAAGCCAAGGCTAAGTCCGTTGTACATTTTCCCTTCTAACATTTTGTAATGAGAGAAGGCCTAAATAAATGAATAATTGAATTGAATGTGATAAACACACCATCCGCAAACTTATCTAAATGTTGTCCATACTGTATAACAGTTTTAAGCAGAATATTTTGAATAGTGTCATGCATTTAAAGAGAACAAAATGCCATTACTTACCCCAGAAGGGTTTAGAATGATCAACTGTATGCCCTCTGACTAAAATACAGCAGCAGCTGCAGAATTAAGATAGTTAAAGCCAGAAAGTCAAATGCAGTTTTCTGCAGGGGTAAATAACCTGATCTGCCCCCCACCATACCACATGCAGCTTCTACTAACCCCAGGATCAATTCCCCTTAAGGGAAAAGAAAAATAAAATATTTCAAAGATGTTTACTGCTATTATTTTTAGCTGCTCTGTAATTTTCAGTCATCTAGCATGTGGTTGCACATACTACTCCTAGCAAGTAAGAGAATAGTTAGGCCAAGAAGAAAACATTTTTTGCAGTCTACAACAATAAAATATTTTTGAGAAAAAGAATAAGACAGAAAAGGAGAAAGACAGAGAGAATCATTTAGATATCAGTTTTCTTTTACACTTGTCTTCGTGGTGTGTTTTATACAAGCTTTGTAACTTCTCCTTCTATTATAGTCATCAATGCCAATACTGAAAATTTAACAAAATCCATCTGCAAATAATGCATACAAAAAATGGGAGAGAGAGAGAAAGAGACAGACAGAGAAAAACAATTTGTAATGGGAGAGAGAGAAAGAGACAGACAGGAAGAGAAAAACAATTTGTGAACCTTTTTTTTGCCTGTGAAATTACAAAAAGAATTTCTGTTCCAGAGTGACACATGGGCTGTTTAGTGTACATTTATGTGATGACTATTTAACCTTTTCTTTTCTTTTAACAGAGAGAAATTAATAAAGGCACATATGGACCAGCACTGCCAGATGTGGAAAAACAAGTTGCACAACATAACATCCTTCATAAGGAGATTGATGAGTACGGGCCACAAATTGAAAAGAGTACAGTCAAGCCGGTAATGCAAATTTTTGTTGACATTATTAATATGCAGGCCCACAGTAACTCATTCTGGTCTTCCTGCAAAACATTCAAAATTCATAGCATTTAACATTCACTAGTTGCTAGTTTTCCTTACCCAATAAAACAGTGCAGTTTTATCATTTGAAATTTTGTCTTCACCTAACAACAAATAAGTCTTCAATAACCTGAAGTAAAAGCAAATCCTTTCACATAATGCCAGCTTCACTGAAATAAGACAAGGTTGCCCTTATAGATCTTAAGACTTGCTTCTCTCCAACAATAACACAGATTGCCCAGTTACCATTAGTAACTGCCTCAGTAAAAATGTGAGTAATCAGCATGATAAAGGTAGATGCAGATAGAAGAGCTTGGCTAAAACCCCAGTAACAGATTCCTTCTTAAGGTAATCAAAACAGTGAAATATAATTTACTAGTATATATTTCATCAAATGCATTTCTTCAAAACTGGACCTTATTGGACTGGGTGTCTCACATTTGCCTTCACTTTTTCTTTAACTCAGTGATCACAACATCTTGCAGTAACACAATTCTTATTTTTCCCTTTCTCCAAAGGAGAATTAGATTACAGATTTCCATTTAGGGTACTGCGGGGGATACTATCTCCACAACCAGGGGGCACACATTGGGACTTGCCATTCAAAAAACGTACTTTTAAAGTACATTTCTTGGTGTTCAATGACATTCATTTTTGGCGTGCCTTTTTCCAATAGCTTAATGTTTGCTATGTTCCACTTCAGTAAGTTATGTAACATTTCCCAATAAACAATTGCCTACATATAAATGTTAATACTTATACTTTAGCAAGGCAGCAATCTTGTTGGGGACGTTACAGATGAGTTACATATCCCTAATAAATCCTGCAGTATCCTACTGAAAAAGCAGTTCATTGTAGCTCTTATTATCCATTCTTCAGTAACAGTAAAAAAAAATATTCTGCCAAAACTTCCAGTATACAACTGTCTTCACACATTTTTGTTAAGTATATTCCTGTAACATAACTATTGTGTAACATTTACTACCAGTTTCTCTGGCACAGTCACTTCTATAAAGGCCTTATTACCTGCACTCAAATAAGACAATCATAACATTACAAAGGTATATATGTACCCTTTAGGTATTAACAATCACTCATGCAATGTACTATAACCATGTTCTTTAACATATTAAAAGTCTCACTCCACCTTGACAGCAACCACCATACACAATCCTCTCCAGGAAAACAATTTTCTTACTTTTCTTTGCCATAACATGATAGTCTCCTTACAAAGTTGAACTTCTTTTCTCTTCTCCAGTCTGGATTATATTTTTTCTAGATTATTTTTTGCCTCCATGCCGTTCAACCTTCTAATACCTCCTATTTGTCTTAAGACATTCAGTCCCCTACACTTGGTATCACCAGCATGGAAGCAAGAGTCAATCAGAAAGGCTGACATGGAGCTGACAGCCAACCAGAAGGGCTGTCATGGAGTTGACAGACAATCAGAAGGGCTGACACATAGCTGACAGCCAGCCAGAAGGGCTGACATGGAGCTGTCAGCCAACTGGAGGGGCTGTCATCCAAACAGCCACCTAGCAGGTTTGTACTCTTGCTTGCATTTCTACAATAAGATTATTTATAATGAGATCCTCAACATGATGCTAGTAGGTAATCTGTCCACTTGCATCACTCTGTAGAGTACTATGTCCTCCCCGGCATTTGTGTGCTTAAACCCACCCATGCATTAATGAGGGTTATCACTAACTTGGAATCACCAAACATGTGTCCTTTTCCCTGGCCATTTTGGTGCTGCACAAGACTCCACTTGCTGGCAGTGACAATAAGCCAGCTGAATGTCATATCTCTCTCTCTCTCTCTCTCTCTCTCTCTTTCTCTCTGTCTTTCTCCCTCCACCCCACCCCAGCCCCCAGGATGACAAAGACAGCTTCAGATACTCATTCACACCCTCCTCTGTTTGGATCTTCTAGCAGCCAAGCCATTATTCTAACTCAGTCCATCTGGGTCATATTTAGAACTTTATCATTCTATGCTATGGAGCAGGGACATTCTAGATTATAATATTAACTAACACTCGTTTAGTTTTAGATCTCACTGCAAATAGCTGTACATTTTTACTTTCATAAAAGCAGGCACTAGTTATTGACAGTAACTTTGATAGTCTCAGGAAGACATTAACCATATCTAGACATTGTCCTTTATCCTTGAAAGATGTGGGCCAATAGAAACAGCTTTATGTAGCTGGAAATGTAAGCTGTGATACACATGCTAATGGAATTTCTTTTCATTTTTGTCTCATTCAGGAACAACTTGCAGCAATCCAGAGTCAGTATAAAGACCTCTGGGTGAGTAATGCATTATATCATGCAAGCATCATACTTTCTGTAAATAAGCTAATTATTCATGATGTCTGAAGGCTTTTGTTGGGGACTGTGCCATTAGTGACCATATGTTATATTCTTGTGATATCACCTAGAAAAGGTAGCTGTATTTTCACCCCAATGCACTGTTTCTGCAACAAGTGCAGCTAGTTCCTCATCAATCTTATAGCAAATTAACATATTTCACATTTCAATCTGAAGTCTATAACTACTGCAGAAAGAAATGCTGTGGTCTGCCATGTTTGTATGAACTACAACAAGGGTATGCTTTGCTTACTCACAGAGATGACGTAAGCATCAGCAAAATGTTCTGTATAACTGAAACACAAATTACTGAGAACTTCTTTTTTTCATGACAGGAACATAAAAACTCTGTTATCTGCAAATAATTAAACAAAGTGATTAGCGTCTGCATCATAATCATTATTATCAGTACCTATGTTAAAAAAATGCAGAATACAAATCTGTCAAGATCCATTTTTAACTCACATTATCTTGTTTTATCACTAACTTGATACAGGAATCTTCTAGAAGCCGTAAGATCTACCTCGGTAGCCTGTATGACTATATGCAAGGCTGCACCAGGGAGCTCATGGCCCTTAATGATGAATCAAATAAAATCGTCCAACAGGATTGGAGTGACCAGATGGCTGACCATGAGGAAGCAAGAAGACGGTATGAAGTAAGTATGCATCCCTTCTTCCCACTGATACAATTTAACTTTTCTGGTGGAGACCAGAGAAACAACTGCAAGATGCTTTCTGAGAGTGAGAGGGGTATCCTGTTAATGATAGCTGTTGCAGACATGGGAAGCAGGGTTCAGCATTGCTACCCATTGCATGCTCCACCCTCAGGATTTATTTTATTTATTTATTTTACTTGAATTTGTTGACTGAGGCAAAGAACTGATCACACATGACCAATTTCAGTCTCAGCCTGGAAAAGAATATTACAGAAAAGAATACAATTAGTCAATTATGATGACAAACAAAATGTGACAAGTATAAGTGCAAAGCTTGGCTTAAAAAAAAAAATTAAAAAAAAATATATATATATATATATATATATATATATATATATATATATATATATATATATATATATATGCACAGTGGCTCAGCGGATATCATTGTCACCTCACAGCAAAAGGATCTCTGGTTTGATTTTCAGCTGCGGTACCTTCTGTGTGAAGTCTGCTTCTCCTCCCTGTATTCACATACGTTTCCTCTAGGTGTTCCAGTTTCCTCCCACATTCCAAAGGCATGCAAGTAGGTGGATTGGATACTCTAGAATGGCAAGAGGTGTGAGTGTCCATGTGAGTGCGTGGTATAGAAGAAGTGCAGTAGGTGTAGCCACCTGACTGTGTGAACCTTGGCACTAGATGACTATCACTGTTGAAATAACAACCCAACCCAATGTGCAAAAATGGGAAAAAAGGGATGTGAATGGGTGGATGGCTATAATTATATACAACAGCATCATACAGATCCTGAAGTAAACTTATACAGTGAGAGGGCTGTAGTTGGGAAATGTTGGGTTGGAAGTTTGTAGGCTAGGAGATGGTGGAATTAGGTAATGCAGTTAGAGTTATAACATTGGCATTTGGTCAACTTCTAGAGATGAACTTTTAACTGCGAACTGAATTTGGGGTAGGAAAATGTTTCTGGACACAAGCAGGGTGTGGGAGAAAAGAGGAAAACACTCAACAGCACTATGATACTCTCCCAGGGTCTGCAATCTCCTCACCAGCCCCAGACATGCGTCAGGTATAGCCCACGGGAGAATGTCACGTCCAGTAGACGTGGTAGATGAGGAGAAAACAAGGGACAGCTGATAGTCAGCTGCAGGGAGCAGAAATAGAGGTGAAAATATGTTAACTTTTACCAAATACAACTAGAATTTATAAACTAACCACAATTATTGCATGTCTATATGTAAGTACATGTAATCTTAGCAAATTTGCTTCATAAGCAAAAGAAAACAAAGCATTTCACCTACTGATGATATGGCTATTTAAAGCTTAATATTCAAGTGGCTTAAAAGTACTGTGCTTACCGAAAAAATAATAATAATGAATTGTAATAATAATAACAATAATAATAATAATGAATTGTAATAATAATAATAACAATAATAATAATAATAATGAATTGTAATAATAATAATAACAATAATAATAATGAATTGTAATAATAATAATAACAATAATAATAATAATGAATTGTAATAATAATAACAATAATAATAATAATGAATTGTAATAATAATAATAACAATAATAATAATAATAATGAATTGTAATAATAATAATAACAATAATAATAATGAATTGTAATAATAATAATAATAATAATAATAATAATAATGCTAGTACCTATATTTCTGTCTTTTAGAACTCTTTAATGCTGTAGTGACCTAATGTGCAGAGATGTTTCCAGACATTCCATGTACATCCTAGAAAAAGGGCATGCCCACTTGATACAATAGTTTATGTTCTTTCCACCTTTTGACAATATTCCCAGGCAAGGGCATTTCTCCATCACTACCTTGAAGAGCTTTCGCAACACCTCACATCCTCCTCCTCCTCTTCCTGAGTCACTGGTTAGTTTACCAGTATCTATTTGAAGCCCTCTTAAAGATATTCTCCATGACCTCATTAACTTTTTCACTTTCTTAGGCCTTCATTTTAGTGGCTAATGCAGCTGATACCTTCCTGGCCTGTGACTCCATATGAATAAGTTCCACAGACCACCTTGATAACATTGCACAGAAGGCTTCTTTCTTTTTTACCTACTATATTTCATCATCTCTGGTGTCCACCAGTGGGTCTTAGAGTTATCACCATGGCAAACACCAATCACCTTTAAGCTACATTTCCTTGCCATTGCCTAAACTACTAAAATAACCCGTTCAGACACACTTCACATCCCCTGATCTCCCCAGGTATGCAACTAAAGCACTTATGTATGTGGAAGTTGAATTTATTAGACACAAAAGCACTGCCTAGGCATGTCAAGAATACATTCATTACACATATGGGTTTACTTGGTCTGTCAAACCACCTCACTGGCAAGCTGACCCAACTTACCACCAAATTCAGTTCAGATAATAGCTCAGCACCTTGTATTCAGAGTATATAGCCTCAGACTTGATGATACTACTAACACGTCAATCACTATGTGGTAGGGTAAGAAGTATACTTACGAGCATAATGTTTGAAAATGGCATTTTGATAGGCAATCTGTGGCTAGGACAGACATCCAAAAACAATTCACCACTTGGCTGCAGATCATGCAAGCTATTTCTCCTAAGCATACCCTTCCAGTTTTGTCTGCCATTCTCCAAGACATCTCCCAGAACAAAATCATTTGGAGGTACACTTTTGAGAACCACACCCGCAGCCTTTAAGAAGGTTGTCAATACTTCTGCAGCTGCTACCACTGGAAAGGCTACTACAACTGTGACTATTAGTAGCATTGTGTTTTTATTGTGAAAATTACTATAGCTGCTATTACTGCAACATTAATACAACTGCTATTATCAGTAGTGTCATGTTATTACTGTATTACAACTGCTATTACTGCAAACGTTACTACAGAGGCTACTATTGGTAGTATTGTGTTATTATTGTGAATATTATTATAAGCTTTTATTACTGTAAAAATTACTACAACAGCTACTATCACTAGTACCGTGTGTTAGTATTGTTAATATTACTTCAGCTGCTACTCCTACTGCAAAACGTACTACAACTGCAACTATTAGTATTACTGTGTTATTACTTGTAATACTGCTGCAGCTGCTACTACTGCAAAGGCTACCCCATCTGCTACTGTTTGTACTATTATGTTACTACTGTTAATACTGTTGCAACTGCTACTACTTCAAGGCTACTGCTACTGGCACTATTAATACCATAATGTTACTATAATTAATACTAATACAGCTAGCCACTACTGCAACTAATGTTAGTACCACTGCTACTATTAGGACTTCTGTGTTACTACTGTAAATATTACAATAAGTATCCTTTCTGTACCATGGTTTTGTAGTCTTGAGCTTCATTGCTTAAAGTATTCCAACTGCCATATACAGATCATACATTGAATATCTTCTTTATCTTCTAGCATTTCAAAACATATGAACTGATGAACAAAGAGAGCACAATAAACAAACTCCAGAGTAATGGAGATGAGCTGATTCAACTTCAACATCCAGCAGCACAAACTGTTCAGGTATGACCATTCGTCTGTTCAAGACTTAATTAAGAAACTACTAAGGGAGCTGGTGTGGCTGTGTGTGTGAGCATGTGTGTGTGTGTGTATGTGCATGTGCGCTCGTGTGTACCATGGTTGTGTGCACGCGCGTGTGTGTGTGCATACTTGTGCGCGTGCGTGTTGACATTCAGGTACATTCATCCTTCTGTTCAAGACCTGTTAATTAAGAAACTACTAAGGGAGATGATCTGAGTGCTTGTGTGTGTGTGTGTGTGTGTGTGTGTGTGTGTGTGTGTGTGTGTGTGTGTGTGTGTGTGTGTGTGTGTGTGTGTGTGTGTATTGACAACTCTCACACACACAAACACACACACGTACAAATGCATTGACAAACATACCAGCACATATCAAAAAGAAAACATTCTTTTAAAGGTTTCAGTCTAAGTTTCTACAGCATCCACATCACTGCACTTTCTCATGTGTAGAGTATATTTTTTCTATGTTTATTATTCCCATAACATCAAATGATGCAAAGAAGGCAAATGTGGTACTACGGAACCTTTTAAAACCTTTAATGGAATAAGTTATGGAAATGTAATGTTATAGTCATGTCTTATTTCAAGTTATTTGTAAAACAGACACATGGTTATCTTCCTATGACATTTCAGTATACACCTAAGTGCCTATGGACGCATGTCTTAATATGCACGGTGGGATATTGCCAAATGAATGAAAATGATTGACGGAAAATAGAAGTATTTACTTCAAGGTCAAACTTAACAAAAGAGTTTGTTTTACAACACAGGGAGTTGTTTAGGACAAAATCTGTTTTCTGAAAACATATTTCGACCTGTTTTTCTGCTTACTGTCCTTTATCCCCCCCCCCCCACACACACACACACACACACACACACGCACACACACAAAACAGTAACACAGTAAACAGTAGACTTGTTAATGTACAGGGAAGCAATGTGATAAATGTTTTTCAAGTAGTACATTGCAACATAGAAAGATGCATGCATGTGAATGAGATAAATTAAAAAATTACTTATGAGAGAATAGTTCCCCCACATTGTTATGAAAATTAGTGTATTATCTTGCTTTTTAAGTGTTGTGCTTTTCTGTGATTGACAGGCCCACCAGGATGCCGTGAAGAATGAATGGCAAGAATTCTTGAACCTCTGTCTGTGTCAGGAGAACCACCTGAAAAATGTGGAAGATTACAAGAAGGTAAATAAACTGTCCTTTTTGGCTTGCACACAAGCAGATGTTCACTGTGTAGCTGAGAAGAATGGCCACCAACTGAGGAACAGTGTACATTATATTCATATACATTTGATCCACAAGAGTTGAGAGTTACTAATGTGCAGACTGCAGAAAGATAGACATATGTAATGTGGTTAGCAAACACATATTATGTGAGGGCAGCTGCAACGTCTACACCTGTAGAGTGTATGTATGACATGTAGGAACTAAAGGTAATGGTCTGCCTAAGAATTCTGGGAGATGTACAACACCCCAAGCAAATTCATTCAAGGTCTGTGAAGCATTATTTGAGCTGTGGGACCATATCTCAAAACGTAAAGGAGTTTATGTGTCTAAAATTGTGGCTTTCAGTAGTGTAGTCAGCATTTTAATACTGGAATAAGTCGAGTGTATGCAGCATGTAATGCAGGCATTTGTGACCTGAACAGCGCTAAGGCAACAAGGCACAGTGTATTTTACTGAAAAGGTAAAGCAACAGAAAATTCTGGCAGCTCCTCATTCGGAAATGTTTTACAACATATTGTTTTTATGTGGAGCCATCACCCCCTCCCAGTGCCCCCAGCACTTCTGTTATGTATTATAATCAGCTATGAAATCACTGCATCCTGAAGTAGGGAAGATGACCCCTTGTAATAACACTTGTTTTCCAGTCCAGCTTTCTTCCTTACTCATCTTACCTGCCCTTTTCCAAATTTTTCAGAATTGCAATCTGATGTGGAGGAGCTATGCACATCTCCCATTTAAATCAAGCATACATAATATTTTGAGCCATTTCACTAAACATATTGACCTGCAGACTCCTTATTCTATATCTAATCAAATTTCCAGGCAATGTTGTCATGATCAAGTTGTAAAATTAACTATAGTGAATGAGAAAGCTATCTTACAAAATCAGATAGCACCATTTTGCAACTTACCTTATGAAAATAATTAAATTCAGTCTTAAGGAACTGCCTATCTGTGCTTTCATGGACTTTGTCTTATACAAAGCTTTTGCATCTAACTGTCAGCAAATGTTTTCCACCACTTAGGTGATAAACTCTATAGCAACACAACAGAAATGTTTTTCTAGGTCTGTTGCATTTAAAAACTAGTTCTTCAATAACAAACTGAAACTAAAGTACAGAAACACCAAACCTTACACTTTTTTTTTCCTCTGCTAGTATTTGTTGATCTTTCCACCAGTCTCTCTCATATAACCCTTTGCTTCATTAAGGGATACTAAAGCAGAATTCAATAAATCCAATTTTTGTTAATAAACTTTTATTAGGGAGGGGTCTGCTCTTCCACATCAGATTTTCCTAGCCTCCTTATCTATCATCAGATGCTTTTTTGAGTATAACTCTTACTCAAAATCCAAATCAGTGAAGGCCTAACCCTGCCTGAAGTGAGGTCCTTGCAGTAGCGTATCCTAGACTAGAAGTGGGACCCTGCCTCGCATTTTTGTAAGACAGAATGAAATACAGAAATGCCACTGTCAGTAATAGGTGAGAAGTCAAGAATATGGCCTCTGAAGCACACATGATCTGTATACTGTATGGTTTGCAGCTTACAATCCTACCTTTTACTAACAGCTACCCATTCTGTCTTCCTTTGCCTGCTGTAGTTCCACGATGATGCAGACATTGTCAGCAAGTCATTGAAGAAGATAAATACTGATCTAGACAACAAATACAAGAGCTACAACCGAGACAACCACCGTGTTATGTCAGACCTGCTTTTGCAGCTTGAGGTAAGTGCTCTTACGTCACTCTAAAGCAAAAGTTATACATACTGGATAAGCTGAACTGATAAAACCTCTATATAGTCATTTAGATGGAATTTCAACAAAAAACTACCTGAACAGTTAAGCAATATGCATTCCTTTTGGTCTAAATGTCTCTTCCCCTAGTATATCCATCATTTACGCTCAGTAAATACCAATACTTAATAGTCACACAAACTGAAGCTTTTCTGCCAGGATCTCCACTGTAAAGGCCTGTACCCATCTAAACAAACCCACCTGACAAAGTGCAATAAATAAGTAAATATATGATGCAGTAACCATTTGAAATGTTGGGACCCACTTCAGAAAGTCCAGAAATAAGGAGAGTGAATGGCTGAAATAAAGGACTTGCATATATATACTGAATCAGAGATGGCTATTTCTCAAAATATTCCCTTTTCTTTGAAGTACTGCAATCTCATAGTTGGTATATATGTATGTATATGTGTATATATATATATATATATATATATATATATATATATATATATATATATACACAATATGGGTTCACTACATAATCTCAAAATTTTGAAATACCGAATGTCAAAATCTCGAGACTATATAGCTGAAATCCTTAAATGCCGAAAGACCAGAAGCGCGGAATTCAAAATCGCGAACATACAACACACATACAGCACACACATACACACAACTTCCCCCCACAATCAAGCATATCATCCTACACTATAGATAAGCAGGGGGGCAAGCCCCCCTGCACCCCCCCTACTTAAATATACTAACTCCGAGATCGCACAAACACACAAGGGAAACTCACACCCACATATTTTACAGTCCCTCACACACACACATCACAGTCACAACAAACACTAACACACACTAAAGCCCCTAACCAACACACTTACACATAGATACTTACCTGAATTCCACCTATCCAGCCACAAATCACAACACCAGAAGCACTACTTCAGTATCTCCGTACATCGGGATTTTGAATTTCACGCTTCTCGTTTTTTGGTATTTAGGGGTTTCGGCTATATAGTCTCCAGATTTTGACATTCGGTATTTCAAAATTTCATGATTATGTAGTGAACCCATATATATAAAAAACTTTGGAGGGAGGAGCTTGCCCACCCCACCCCCAATCAGGGATGCAGGGGAGAGTGCCCCCAGCAAAAACAGGTTTAAAGGAGAAGAGCTAATAACTGCTCTTCTCCTGCACTTGGCATTATGAGTGCCGACATATCGGTAAGGAGTCATGTGATATTCTTTTGCCAACCACAAAGGATGGCTGGATGCCATGCATGGAATTTAGAATACTAATACATTGTAAGGGCTTTCTTAAACATAGACAAAGGCAATATTAAAACTGCTAAAATCAAAGGACTCTGGCACAAGTAGTGAAATTTCTGGCCCAGCATTCCTAGCTAGGACATATAATCCTGCCAACTCATTCTATTACAGAGAATGAGCCCAGCTACCCTGCAAAGGAATCTCATTTCTTCCACTGGCACCCATGAGCTCATCCTTTTGGTCACTACCTAAATGTCATAATCATAGGTGAGGCTGCACATACAGTGACAGGAAAACAGAGGCTTCCAACAGCCACCTCTTGAGCCAGGTCTGTACCAGGCATTTATGGGTGACTGCTTGATGGCCTGGTGACCTATACAGCCCAGTTGGACTCTGACTCAGAAAGCTGCATGAAGCAATCTGGGCTCACCATCTGCAAGGCAAAAGATGAGGACAGGTACAGTTCCAATCAGCTGATTGGTAGGAGTGAGATGGATTAAGATGAACCAGACTCAAGCAATGGAATTTGTTTTTTGTGACATGAAAATGTCACCTCATTAATGAAGTAAAGGCCGGTGTCTGTCTGGAAGGTTGAAAGGATTAGTTCATTTTACTTGGTCCAGTATCCTCTTTGGCTTTGGAGCCAGACTTCCTGATTGGAATGATTTATCTGTCTGTCATACTTCAGAGCTGAAATTTAGAAGAAGTGTCGGATGTATTTGTGGGAATATTGATAAGCCACAAGCTGGGTGTTTTGTAAATGGAGTTCTTGCCTGTAAACAACAGGGTTACCTCAATGCAACTGTGATTTTTAAAAAGGAAAACTCTCACTTATGCAAACACATCTAACAATTATTTCTTAGGAGTATTCGGCTTTCTTAGAAATCATGGATACATTGATCAGCAGGACACCACTTAATGATTTTGTAGTTTAGTTGAAGACTTAAATGCTCACATTAGAAGTGAAGAATGTACTTAGAAGGGAGGAATGGGCGGAAAAGTTGCCTAACATGTAACCAAATGGGAATTGCTATTCAAAGACTGTCAATAGCAAAAGCACCAAGTTCAAACTTAGGTGTGCTAATAAATACACTTAGTACCGGGGAGCCTTGAGTCAAAGATTATTGGTTGGCTTTGTAGTTATGCCATATATCCTGGACACTCAACTACAGAGAATTTCATTGACAGAAAATATTTAGAAATAATGGCATAATGTTAAAATGGGTTTATAATATTTTAAATTTAATATTTAATATACTGCTATACAGAATAATTAGTAGCAATTTGCAACAATGTATCAACAAAATCATAGCAATTTAAATTTCTAGGTAACAAATCCAGAGTCTTTTTTAAAAAAATAGACCTGAGAAAGGTCAGGTTTAGAAGAAATGGTGCTAGAAATGTAATTATTTAAGTGACTTCTTCAAATGAAAACCTTAAAACTGCTTTATAAGAACAGCTTTTATGTGTAGGCATTCTTTATACAGATCCATACTAACTGCTTAGTGACTATTTCATTTCAATGAGGTTCTGTTCCTTCAGTCACTCTGCTAAAGCTATGCTCTGCAATAAACTGGCTTCTGCAGTGGTGTCTTAACCAAGTCATTGTAATTAGTCTGCTCTGTTAGGACATGTAATAATGTCTAAATGTTATGGCAAAAGCAGACACCATCCATCTATAGAAGACCAAAAGTATGTGACTGACAGCTTCAGGAAAATACTAGATTTTACTTGAAACTGCTCAGCTAACATGGTATTTATAAGCATTGCATTTATACTGGAACAGGACACTTTAATGTGGGACCAATCAGAGAATAGTCACCACCTCCCACTTATCTGCTTTCCATTTACTGAATACATGCTCTGATCTCCAAGAAGCATGTTCAAATATCGTAAGTGGAAAAATAAGAGATTATGCAGATGTGAGTAAAATAAACCGTCCTGATTGTATATTACCAATTATACAATGACCCCCCATTAATATTCTAAAACGTGCACGCTGATTGGTCAGCGTGCCCGTTGTAAATCAGACTTATACTAATGGAAAAAGGTCCGGTCACCCGGACTTTTTCCATTAGTATAAGGCTTTTTTTTTGTATGTGTTGAACAGCAACGGAGAACTGAAGAGCTCTGTTGCTGTTATCCTGTTATGTTAAACGCATTTAACATAGCGAGATAGCTTAAAAAAAGCAACGGAGATCTTCCTTTCTCCGTTGCTTTTTTTTAAAGTTGTCTTGCTATGTTAAATGGGTTTAACATAGTGAGACAACTTTAAAAAAAGCAACAGAGAAAGGAAGATCTCTGTTGCTTTTTTTAAATCTGTCTCGCTATGTTAAACTCGTTTAGCATCGTGAGACACCTTAAATAAGCAACGGAGAAAGGAAGATCTCTGTTGCTTTTTTCTAAGCTATCTCGCTATGTTAAACGCGCTTAACATAGCGAGACACTTTTAAAAAGCAACGGAGGGATCTTCCTTTCTCCGTTGCTTCCTCTACACACAGCTCTGATGTACTGCATAAGCATACGCATAAGCAGTACATCAGAACTGCTCCAGAATACCAGACAGCTGCGGAAGGGCAGCAAGGAGGCATTATACAATGCCATTATTTAAGAAAAGTAGTATTTTTTACTTAAATAATGTCATTGTATAATAGCAATAACCCACTTCTGGGTGTGGGTAATGCTCAGGCTTTGCCCTCGTGACCAAACCACACCAAACGTGGGTAAATCCAGCATTACCCACGCCCAGGTGTGGGTTATTGCTTAACTATTTCCCTTTCCCCATGCTTGTATGATTGTGGAGTTAGTGCATACATATTTGTTTTGAGTATCTGCCTTTATATTGCCATTTATGGCAGCTCAATATAGATGTTACAGTCTGTGAGGGTATTTATTTGCCTCTTGCTGAAAAGGAAGAGAGATATTTCAAAAAGAGGTTTGCAATGTGTGGAAAATTGATGTTAATAAACATAGTAAGGTACTCTTGATCCCATTTGCCGAAAATATTTCACTTATAAATAAAAAACACTAAATAAAATACAGGGAATAAAGTTTACCATCTCACCTGTGTTTTGACAAATAAGACATGGTACAGTAGTTAGCATCGCCATCTCACAATACTTTGTTCTCCATTTTGGTTCCCAACAGGGGTGCCTTCCATGTAGACTCTGCATGTCATCTCCATGCCCACAATGGGTGTTGCTAGGTGTTCTGTTTTTTTCCCACATCTCAAAAACATGCTACAGTTGAAATGATCCTGCAAGTTATATTTGAGTGTGAATGCTATGTTTTAGGGTATATATGCATTCTGCAATGGGCTAGAATCCAGCCAGGATTAACTTCACATTCTTGTACCGACTATGTGCCAGGATTTGCTTTATTTCCCCATTAAAATTAATTGGATAAAGTGGTATCAGAGAATTAATTAATTAATTAATAAACTCAAGTGCTTGTTCAACCAATTAAACTTAGCCTAAGCATGAATTCCATGTTTCTTGTTTCACCAGTTGCAGAAGAAATTTAGAAAAGGAGGGTCGGAGTATTAATGTTGGTGAAAGACCCTTGGAGGTTATACTCTCTGTGAAAAGTTGGTAAATCCAGATTATTTATGGTTGTACCTCTCATGCTATTATTAAATTACATTTGAAGAAGTTACTTTAACTCATTACTCAAGCATTACTCATCATAACTTGTGACACCTGTTATCCTGATGCAGATCAAGACATCATTAAGTGCAAGAAATTTCAAACATTTCTAGGAGTTATAAAAAAGAACAATTTTAAAGAACAAGATCTAAAATATGAAAAAAGATATAACATACTAGATGTATTCTTCTTAAATAGAATAGTATCCCAAAAGTATATTTCTCTTTACACATGCCAGACCATAACATGACTTAATGTAGCTTAGTTATAAAGAAAATTGGTTATGTTAAATGGATATCATGGATTATAAATGAGGGGTAGTTTATTACTGTAAAATATTAAATTTATTAAGCAACTTAAAATGGAAAGTTGTTTTGAGGTATTAGCGTTTGAATTCTGCCAGAATCTTTTCTATTTTGAATCTGTTGAATATAAGTATTCATATACTCACGGATAGCAATTAGTGTCACAGAAAAATAAATAGCAGAATGTGCAGCATTATCTCCTATCAGATTAGCTTTAAGATTGCCTCATTACAGCATAACTGCTTAATTAGAAGAACAGAGAAGTTAGAAGTAAAACTAATACATGAGGCTAATGGTGGGATAGTCTCAGCAACTATAGCAGCTAAATAATTTTGGTCTTTTTAATTATCAGCCCTCGTATTATACCAGCTACAGGGTATTGCAAGCACTTTTATTAAATCAACTGTTTTCTTCTAATTTTAATGGGAATGTTTCATTTATAGTTAACAGACTTGATGCATGGACAGTTATATCCAATTCATGATTACTTTGTGCCTTGCATAGAATTAGAGTCACTTCATTCATGGGCCGCAGTTAAGTCCAAGGAGCCTTCTTTGCAAAGATTATGGACATTATTTCTGCATTGTTACTTTTCCTAAACATACAATCTTTGCAAATTGGATAAGCACATCCTTCATATAAAGCAACAAATAATACTGGAATCCAAATAACAGACCAGCTAACTTAGTTAAAAACCTTAAATTAGTCTGATGTCATTTAGTTAAAAGCTATTACTTAGTCTGATGTTAATGTCATTATTATTCAAACTGTCGGAACACATCTGGTGAAGTGACTTTCACAGAATCACACAGTAGGAAAATAGAGGTAGAAAGAATCAGGCCCCATAGCTTTTACTAGTGGAAGCAGCTTATTAACAGCTCAGAGCTTTAATCCTCCGTATTAACTGTCTGGATTTATTGAGCCTTTATCCTCTTTGCTATCCGACAAAAGTAATTGATTCTAACAAACGCTGTACACAGACTTCTACCAAACACAGATTTCTGAATATCAAATCATGTCTAACTAATTTCAAGAAATGTTTTAAGTCAGTCATGTCACTGTTGTGAGATGCACAGCAAAATGAATCTATTTTGATCTGGAATGTGTATATGGCATAATTCTGCTAGATGACATTACATGCAAATGGCTAGTAATGTATGATTGATCATGAAGGTGAAGCCTGAGTGAATGAACAAAGCTACCTACGGGTAAATCCTGCATTACCCACACAGGACTGGATTATTGTTATACAATGACATTATTTAAGAAAAAAAGAGTCTTACATTTTCTAAATAATGTCATTGCATAAATGGATTTTAATATTTTCCCACTGGCTTCTGGTAGCCTGGAGCATGCAAGATGTGTACCGCACATGCAAAACACATTTCTTTCTCTGCCATTTTTTGAAGGTAGCAAGGAATCTGCATGGAACATGTAGAGTAACTTTCAAATGTCTAGATTTTAGCAGAAAGCTCAGATGTTTTCCTTATATTGTTGGTATGTGATCATAAAAGCTGTGGATTTGTGGCAAACCATTCAGGACTGCAGTCACTAAATAATGAGAGGCGTCAGTTTCTAATGCTATGCTGTCAAGCTGCTGGTATGTTCACGCTGAGCATCGAGAAACTCATTTTTTTATTAAACATTTAACAGTTTACTGGGTTGGGGAAGGTCTTTTAATTATTATTTTTATTATTTGTTAATAGTTTAAACTCATTGAAAAAGTGAGTTAAATGGAGCTCTTTCAAAGGGAGAGTCAGTTTACACTGAGCACACTGATTGGTCTGTCCATTCAGCATGCATGTTTTGAATACTGAGTTGGCTTATTAGGCAATGTGGAAAGCAGTTTCTCCACAGTAAAACTTCTTTGCTGAAGAATTTCTGGCTAAGCCAAAACATTTGTGGAGTAATATCAAGGAAAGTTTTTTAATGTGCCTGTAAGTCACTTTTAAGAATAAGTATTACATCCACATATTTTGAACGCCAACAGTATAATATTTGCCTGTCATTATTCATTGACTGTACTATTCCATGATTTATAATAAGTTTTGCATGGGATAGAGGGAAAAATGGGCATTCTGCAAAAGTCTGTAGAGGTATATATGATCAGTCTGCCCCCCCCAATAATTTACTTGTTTTTATTAGTATATGCTGGATTTACAGTGAGCACACTGACCAGGTTGTCCAGTCAACGTGCAATGGTTTTGCATATTAATGGCCAATTATTGTATAATCCTTAACAGAACGTGGAGTAAGCAGATGTAAAACAGGCAGCTAAATAATCAGAAATTATCATAACCTTCACATCAAGCTGAGGAACTATATCAAGACGAATTCTGCATGGATTACAATCCTACTTAGATAGTTTATCTTTGCAGAAACAATACAGTTAAATAAGGTTTGCAGATGACTTTTTTCCATGATCAAGTTAGTGTTTACCTCGATTAATACTTTACTAAGGTGAACTATATAACTGATATTAGAGATAAGATTAAGGTTAGCTTGGCTAAGTCTGCTGCAATATCTTTACCTAAAAAATGCCAAGACTACACTTAAATTAGGAGAAAGAGAGAGAAACGATTCTTCTTCTTCTGTCTTTCGGCTTTTCCCGGTTAGGAGTCGCCACAGTGGAACTCCGTTCCGCTAATGATTGGCAGTAGAGTTTTACATGCTGGCTTGCTGGGCCTAACGCACAACCTTCAGCGAAGGAACGCCCATTCACGCATGTCGACACACAGAAGATGCTCTAACTGAGAATCGAACGTGCAACATCTAACTGTGAGGCGACAATGCTACCGCAGCACCACCACCGCAGTAAAGAGATAGAAATGATAAAGAATACAAATGACAGTAGGCAATAACTATAGTTTTGCTTTCTCATACTGTATCATTTAAAAAGTACTGTGGCATTTTCCACTGTATGTTATATACATAGCATAGCAAAAGTTTTAAATTAGCCACAAGGAAATACCTAAAAACAAAGTGGTCTTGCCACTGTAGCCAACCACCCTGAAACCACCATCCTTTCACCTATTTCACCACCTCACTCTTAATGTATCTCTAACACTATTCCCCTGCCTCTTCTACTTCTTCCCTTCCTCTATCTCCAACCACTCAATTCTTACAGTCTCAAAACAACCTACCTGTCTAGTCTGTCTCCTATACTCTACCTCCCCTACATCTCCTACTAGCCATTCTTACTTTCCTTTCTTGTTTCCAAACTCCTATACAACTAGACCCTACCCACTTTAAATAAACATCTGCCTAACTATTTACTCATTTTGCTCTAAGCAGCTTAAATAATATTGTAACTAGTCACATTTTTCTTCTGCTAATTGTTTAAAACCTTGTTTGCAACAACTCACATACTTATCTGCCAATTGTTAATACTCTGTATAATTGAATTGCCTGAGGAGCTTTTTTTCTCTCCAGGTCTCTGCTTAGAAGATCCCATAGCTGATTGTTACTACTATGTTACTAAAATTTAATAAATTGTTTTATAGTCCTGAGGAGCTTTTCTCCCCGTGTCTCTGCTGAAAATGAGCCAAAAGCTCAGCCAGACTAACCCGGTTAACAAATGTAAAATAAATAAAATAAATAAATACATGTTAACTGGTACAGCAAGCCAAGGTAAAAGAGTATGCTTGCCCATTTTATTATATCAATGCAACCAACAATCAAGCATAATAATTTTATTACCTAACCAATGGCAGATATAAAATTGAAAAAAATTTTCCAAGAAAATATCACGTTAGGGAAAAAAGTATTAATTAAGGTTTGCTCACCTAAATGTGTTCTGAGTGTTTCTTCATCTTTTTAGGGGAAATTATATGGGATACTCCGTGAATATCATTCTGCAATTAAGTGAACTGGGAACAGACAGTTTTTTAACTGACTCCTGCGTTTAGTCGGACACTATGTAATGGTTTTACTGAACTTGTGGAACTGTTCTCCTTACTCTCAAGGTTGCACAATCTCAAAATTAGTATGCATAGAGAATGCTAGTAGTGAGTGGGGGTGCAGACTCCACACAGGTGGTACAAAGGGTCTCGCTGGCCTGAAAGAAAACTGAGTTTTGTGTTGTGGCTGTTGAAACCAACTTTGTGAGTTGCTGACTTAACATTTTTGATTTATTCCACCATGATGTTTCCTGTTTGTTATTTGGTTATAGAGATTAATATGATCTAGAGTGAGCAATTCTATTTTAACTACTATAGATTATTTTTGTATAACAGGAAAAAAATGAAATGTGGTTGTTAATAGTGTCAATACAAGACTTAGGAGATAGAGTTTAATCACATTTCCTTCCAAATTGCAGTTAGAAACTCTGCTTCAACAAAATTCTTTAGGGCAGCCATTGGCAATGAGAACTGCTTTGAATAAAAAATGTCTAGATCACTTGTTTATCTGAGTATGCTTGACTCCATGATTCATAAGTATTACTCATCTGGCTAGGTTGCAAAGGTTATATCTGAATTTTCTATGCCTACTTTGTAGAATGATGAAAGAGCACTGCTTCAAAATGAGAAGGACCTTGCAGATTTGAAGAAACGGAGCACTCAGATCTCACCATTAAAAATGAGACGCAATCGTACTTCCAAACCCATCACTGTCGAAGCCATTTGTGACTGGGAGGATGAATCAGTAAGAGACTTCTTTTTTACCTCTACTATGTGCTGCATGAATAATTTTTATTGGTAGCTGTTTATGCTAAATTAGAAGGGTAATGTCATGAGATAGCTAAATGGTGTTTATTTATTTATTTAACATTTGTTTACCAGGAAAGTCTGACTTGGAACAAATAACCTCTCCGTAGTGCAGTAGCCCAAAGGAACACTCGATGCTGCTTAAAAACTTTTAAACTTTTAATATCACACAAAGATGAACACGTAAACGCATTTTAAATTCACAAACACTTCTCATGCGTTTTTAAGCAGCATCGAGTGTCCCTTTGGGCTACTGCACTACGGAGAGGTTATTTGGTTGTTTTCGTGCTGTACACGTTTCGTGACTTGGAACAAAGCCAATTTTCAGTGGAGGCCCAGGGAGAAATGCTCCAGATGCATGTCTTTGTAACCTGGGTGGAAACCGGAGCACCCAGAGAAAACCCGCACAAATGCAGGGAGGACATGCAGACTCTGCACAGAAGGAACTCCAGCCAAGAATTGAACTGGAGAACCTCTTGCTGTGAGGCAACAATGCTACCGCTGCACCACTGCACCATTTACAGTCAAACTAATTCATATTTTTCATCTTAAATGAAAGTGACACTCAGTCACCAGCTTCCTCATAAGTGACAATCAGTCACCAGCTTCCTTACAATGCAGAGCCCGTGATCACTACATCCAACCCTAATACTGCAGAAGCTTTACCACAGGGACAAACTCCCAAACATTTTCACTGAGAATTTTGTCTTTGTACATCAGCCTGTGGTCATTACATCTCATCCCAATACTTCAGAAACTCTGCCTCAAAGGGCAACTCCCAAACATTTTCACTGAGAATTTTGTCTTTCTACAATAGCCTGTGGTCACTACATCTGATCCTGATGATGTGGAAGTTCTGCCACAACGGCCAACTCACAAACATTTTCACTTAGAATTTTGTCTTTGCACAATGTAAGCAAATTTAGCTTGAAGAACCTTGCTGTGTATTAACTTCATCCTGTCAAATACATGCTTGCCTGTGCTGGAAATTAGTTTTTAACACCCCCCCCACCGAGAGAGTTGTCCTTGCACTATAAGGACCATTTACTAAGTTGGATACTGTCCTTTCTCTTGACCAATAGAGTACACTGTGTATGCCAGTTACTTAGTCTTCCTGACTGTCAGGTTTCTGCTTTCAGAAAATGAAAGAAAACCTGTTCTACTTTGTACCTGTCTGTTAATTGATTTGTATTTGGTCATAAACTGATTATGCTCTGTTATAATTTGACCTGAGGGTGGACGCCCACAATGCTTAGCGTTGCATCAGTCCCCTACCCTGCCCCCAATTCCCACCCAATCCATCTTACTCTACTATTATACTTCCAACACACACATTACACTTATGACTTCTATTCCATAATCTTCCCAAGCAATCTTAGTACTATCATACAAACACTACTGTTTCTTTTTACCTAATTCCCAACTTCCATTTAATGTTGTAGCACCATTCCCAACTAATTTTCTCTCTCCCATACTGTTCTGCACTATATACATTCATAGTAACACCCCTCCCTAACAGCACCATTCTATTCTACATTGTATTTGTCTACTTTTCCCAAATAAACTCTCACATCTTCCTGTTTTACCTACATTATCATACTCTAGCCTTTCAACCTCCCTATTCCTTACATTCCAGAGAAGCTACTAAGACAACCTAATGCTATTCCTTCAAGGAAAGTACTTCTTCCCTATGTACCCTCTATCAACTTTCAGACTCTACCACCACTAAATATCCTTCTACCCTGCAACATCCTTTTACTTCTTGATCCCTGCTTCCCCACTACCTGCCAGCTATAGCATACAGATCCCTTTAGTCAATCATGCTACTACTCAATGTATCCTCTATTCTTCTCCTACTGAACCATCTCTCATCCTACCATGACTCTATAAAAGCTCTCAACACCTCTCCAACTCTGTCCCAACCACTTATTCATACTGCCTTCCTACACTCTCCAAACATCACACCAAACCTATTTAATGACAGCCCTCACCTTTACTCTGAACATAGACTGACTGACTCCAGTTCAACTCAAACCAAAACAAAATTAAGTGGAACAATATACTCCAAAATTAAGCATCAATAATTATACCAAAATCTTTCTAGGAGGAGACATTTACCCTAATCCTGGCCCCATCTATCATGATAAACATCATGAAAATTCACTTCCACACACTACTCTAACCCTACAATGATAACTGCAACCCCACTAATCTAACTTCTGCTGCCATAAATGTTAGCAGCATAAGAAATGCAATTGCTGAACTATATGCCTAGATTCCCAACATAAACCTGATATTCTCACTGTAACTGAAACTTGGCTTAAACCCAGCATAAACAACTCTGAATTTACACCTCCCAGCTATATAATCCATAATGAGTGTATAGAGAGGAAAGGTGGTGGTATTGCTTTAATATTTCCCATCAGCTACCACATTTCCCCTTACAACAACCCAATACCAAAATTCAATTAAGCAGAGCTTCTTATTACTTTTCTGAAATTAAACAATTGTGAACAAATATGTATTACTGTTGTTTTCATCCCTCCTGGCAGCAATACAGCCATACTGGAAGATATCTTACAGTAGATATACCTAACAATTCCACAATAAATAATCACAGACAAACCAAACGAAAAGGAAAACCAACAGCTTTCAGCTAGTGAAGGATAATAGTCCCAAAAACAAAACTTCTGCTTAACGTAAAACCAGTTTAATATACAAACTTTCACGTTTTTGTCACTCTTAATAAGGTAACTTCTTCAGAAAAAACAGACAAACAGCAGTTACAAAGTTACCGCTAAATTTAAACTTTGTTACATAAAATCAAGTGACAAGCACAAGCAGTAGTTTAAAGGTAAAGCGACCAAATATTTAATACTAAACTGTAATAACCAACATTATTTCATAAGCACTTCTTCAAATAAAAAATGATTTTATAATTCCTGCTCTTAAAAAATAATAAACTTTAAAAAGTCTAAAATATATACCTTAAGTAGTTACCATTAAGGTGCTTGAAAGATAAATACAGAAAGACATAATTCACAAATAGTATATCTGAAGTCGTTAATAATATCCAACAACTTAAACTAAATTTATCGCATGAGGTTTCGTAATTTAAAATGACATGAAATATTGCAGTTCTCATTGAGGCCGGGAAAAGAAAATGCATTAAGTGCCAGTTGCCATTCAAGTTCCCGAACCTCCAAGAGTACTGAATAAGGACCTCCCCTAATGTCAGGTGTTAACTGGTCGATAGCCTGAAACACAAAACAATGTCCATCATTTAGGAAAATATGTTTTGCTAAAGCATTTTCTTTTTTATTTTTGCTAATCGTGTAAGAGTGTTCATAAATTCTTTCATGGAACTTCCTGTCCATTTTATCTATGTAAAATGCCAGACACGAGTTACAAGAGGCTAAATAAACAACACTCCTGGACTCACAATTCAATTTGTGGTTAATATAAAATTTACCAGTATTCATTACTCTAAAAGAGTTTCCTGTTTTAATATACCTGCACATCCTGCATGCCCCACATGTGAATGTTCCATTCAGTCTAGAACTAAACTTTGTACTTTTAGTTTCAAAGAAACTTTATAAGCTAATACCTCTTCTGTAAACAATACTTGTTGACTGTCCAATTCTATCAATTAAGGAGATGTCCTTGTAAAGGAAACTCCAGTTTTTATAAAGAATTAGTTTCAGCTGTTCACTGTCATTACTAAAAGTAGTTATAAAAGAAGCACTACAAGAAGTAGACTGCCTAGTTTGCTGACTTATTTGAACAGCTATGTTAATAGCTGAGTTGCAGTCAGATGGCGGAGCTAGTTGAGTAGTAACAAGTGTTGTAGAAACAATAGAAGACGTCATTAAATTTACATCACAGTCAACTACAAATGGTAAAAGTGGTTGAACAATACCTCTACGTTTGTTTTTTATTTCTTCAGTTAGTTCAATTAAACTGACAGGGTAACCTCTGTTATAGAACATGTCTTTTAAGAGCTGACATTCAACAATAAAATCACGTTCATTAGAACACATTCTTGCAGCTCTTATGAGTTGACCTTTCACCATGGACCGTTTTTGTGCAAAAGGGTGTGCACTAGAGAAATGCAAAAAAGAATTACAGTACGTAGGTTTTCTATAAATTTTGGAGACATATCTCCTATTTACTGTATCTTTAATTAAATTAACATCCAGGTAGTCTATGCTAGCAGTATGAAAGTTGTAAGTAAACTTGAAAAATGCTGTAGTAGAATTAAAGTAGTCGACCAGTTGGTTTGCATCTGTCTCATTCCCTTTAAAAATGACAAAAATGTAATCTAAATATCTAGTATAAAAGGTAAAAGATGTGTTTATTTCGGGTTTGTCAAAAATGAAAAATTCTTCCCATTGTGCCATAAACATGTTTGCTAAACTCGCTCCACAAGGGGAGCCCATGGCAACTCCTTGTTTTTGCAAATAAATCTTACCATTGAAGGTAAAAAATTATTAGTAAGTATAATATCAATCAATTCAGTCACCAAGTCAATGTCCGTTTGTGGTGCTTTCCTGTTTTTCAAAAACAGTGCTATCCACTCTACTGCTTCTAAATGGGGAATAGAAGTATATAAATTGACCACGTCGATGGTGAGGAAATTTTCTTCTTGGTTAAACTCTAAGGTGTTTAAATTTTGCAAAAATGTCCATGAGTCTTTACACACTCTTGACTCAAGTTTAAGATATTTTGGTAATATTGAGTCAACCAGTTTTGCACATGAATATGTCAGAGAACCTCTACCATTGATAAGTGATCACATAGGAGGATCATATCTATTCTTATGGTTCTTAGGTAGTCCAAACATGACTGGTGTTTTTGGATAAAGTATGTTAATATAGTTAAATGTATCCAAGTCAATTTTGGCTTCTATGAACAAATCCCTAAAATAAACCCTAACCCTAGATTGTGCTACATTCATTTCATTCACTGATGACATAGAGTAAGCTGTGTTGTTCAATACTGACTCAATTTTTTTATTGTAGTCAGTGATGTCAAAAACAACAAGTCCACCACCTTTATCTGGCTTAACTATACGAACATGAGCTGATCTAAGTAATTTCAATGCTCGTAATTGTTCCACAGTAGTGTTACTCTGTTTGTAAATGTTATTACTAACTCTAATTAAAGGTATATGCCTAATGTCAAGTTCACACACGTTTTCAAATAGAGTTAAAAGAGGATGAAAAGGGGGGTTAAATGTACTAGCAGGTTTTAGTACGTTGTCAGGTAGTTCAGTGTTACCCAATAAAAAGGAAAGATTTAATTTCCTTACATAACATTTTAAGTCTAACAAAGTTTTAGCTACATTGATATTTTTACTCAAAACATATGTATTACCTTTTGCTAATAATTCAATTAAAGAAGCCTCAATACCAATAGATGAAAAATTATAAACATTAAAGTCCCCCTTAGAATTAGTAAGGACAACAAGTTTGTTAGCATCAGTAGAGTCATTTAAAACTACCTCTTCCGACGGTTGTTCCACCTTTTGTTCCTCTGATGCTGGGGACAGCCTGGCCCCATCGTAGGCATGTTGTTCGTATCTTGGTGAAAATTTAGAGTGGATTGATTATTGTTTGCTTGCACATCACGTTGAATATTGTTAGACCGGATTCTTTCACTTTGTCTAACTGTGTCCACAAGTTCAGTGTTATTATCCACATTGTCAAGAGATGGTGAAGTGTCAACAAGGTTATTAGATAAATTATTAGGTAAATTAGCTCCAGTCAAAGGTACCACCGAATTAGTGTTCTGATAAACCTGTGAGATCTGCGGTCTAGGGTAAGCTGTGCCGTTACTATATGCTAAACGGTCACGGTTCATTTTTTTAATTTTATTATTTTTAAGTCTGTCTAATAATTGCTCAATGCTAGTAAAGACTCTGTTATAATCGAATCTATATATAGCAAAGTCAAGATGAGATTTAATAACATTGTCCAAGTCTTCAACTTCTTTCGCTACATTCTCAGTCTGTAGTGAATAATGTTTTACCATTAATTCCATAAGTTGGAATCCTTGTTGGTCAAATAAAGCAAGTAATTCTGTATGAAAAAGGGAATCTGGTGTTAAACCAGTTGGAAATTTGTGACACCGAAGACCCTTAGGTACCATTCTTTCAGACAGACATTGCCTAAAATATACCACCTCAAGCTGAAGTTTTTTTAATTTTAAAAGTTTCACATCAAATAATTTCAATTTATCAGCAATAGTGCATAAACCTGTTTGAGATGGATTAGTATTAAGAGCCGATTGTTCCTGAGTATTGGTGAACCCGTAAGATAACTTTGCTGTGTCGTTCACCCAGTTAAGAAAAGATGGAACACCAATAGGCTCGTTAATAATTGCAGGCTCAAAAGAAACATGATTACCTGCTGCAGGTGGTACCAAATTGTGAACGGTTGGGCCTGCTTGTTGTCCTGACGGTATCACTTGTTGTCCTGGTGGTATCAAGCCCTCTGAAACCTGAGATCGAGGTTCAATGTTGTTGAGGTGGTTTTGAGAACTCACATTCTCCTGGTTGAATCCGTTGACAAAGGTTGTTGTAATATGTTTGCCACTACGTTGCTTGTCAACAAAGTCAAATCGCTGAGTTAAATTGTCAATACGTTGTGACAATGAACTGAGAATATTAGTTATATCCACAGGTTGCGAAGGTTGTGTTCTCCCAAACAAATTCGGACTAGCTGGGCTATTAGGTGATCCAGTTGCCATGGCAAACTCCAAAACGAACAAACTAGGCAGTAAAAAACCACAGACAAACCAAACGAAAAGGAAAACCAACAGCTTTCAGCTAGTGAAGGATAAAAGTCCCAACGAAACTTCTACTTAACGTAAAACCAGTTTAATATACAAACTTTTACGTTTTCGTCACTCTTAGTAAGGTAACTTCTTCAGAAAAAAACAGACAGACAGCGGTTACAAAGTTACCGCTAAATTTAAAATTAAACTTTAAACCACAAGAAATAATACTTTTAGGTGATGTAAACGTCAGTTAGTACAGTATAAACTCTTAACTCCCCTACATCTATCATGGACTTATTAGGTTTCATACAACTAATTAATAGCCCCACACATTATAGAAAGACATCAAATTCCCTATTAGACTGGATCCTGGTGTTAGACCCTAGGAAATACACCACCTCAGGTACATTGTCTGACTGTCTCAGTGATCATCTCACACATCTATACAACCAGACATCTCACACATCCACTTAAACAACATGCTTATGAAACAACATGCAACCTTTTCAAGTTTAACCCCCCAAAAAGTTCATTATTAACCTATAATTCTATTAACTTCCTAAATTCCCCTCCTTAGATGATGCTGTAAATGAATTCTGTACAACTTTCCTGGGTATCCTGAATAGCCTTGCACTTCCTAGAAGGAAGACTAAAAACAAATAATGCAACTTAGCTATCCCCAAAGAGTAGGATGCTAATGCAGGATAAACAAAAATCATGGAAATAATGGCAAAAATATAAATCACCACAATAGCTTGAAAACTTAGGAATGTGTCACAGTTTTACTAAAAAGTAAATCAGTGAAGACAAAAAAGCTATACTATAATAACTTTTAGAATAGTATTAAACACAACCCTAAAAAATTCTGGACAACTATTAAATAAATCTTGTATCCCATTCATACATTCAGTCCTAACTCCTCTCCCAGTAACTAATCACTTGAAACTGCAATACAAGTCTACTCTTACTTCTCAGATAGTACAGCATTTCTAACCAAGGATTCCCCAACATCTAATCCTATCCCTGCCCAGCAGCCACGTCACCATATCTGCTTGCATCTTCAAACCTGTTCCCACATCATATATAAAACTACTCTTAAATAAATTTAAACCATGCCCTACTTCAGCTGATGACATTCCAAGTGAGCTCCTTAAAATAATATCTGATAGCATTGCCTACCCTATCGCAATCCTTGTAAGTAGGCCAGTCTAGAAATCCCATGTTCCCTCTTTCTGGAAAACATCACAAATTGTCCCTCTGCACAAAGGAGGAAATTCAACAACATTACTAACATTAGACTTACAGCAATCTTATTTCCCCTCTCCAAAATACTTGAAAAATGTATTAAAAAACATTTGCTAAACGTATCTCCTACGGGAAAAATTCCTATCCCCCACACAATATGGATTCCTTCCTTCCCATAGTACTAACACAGCACTTCTAACCTATACAGATACTGTCAATAATGCTAGAGATAATGACAAACTAGTCTCCTCTGTATTTTCTAGACTTGTCTACAGCCTTAAACACAGTTTGTCACAGCAAACTTCTACTATAAATGCCCTCATTAGGTCTCTCTCAGCCTACCCTTCTATAGTTCAAAAGCTACCTATCCAACAGGTATCAAGTCAAAAAAATGTTACTCCACTCTGTCTCCATACCTCCCAATCACCACCGGTGTACCACAAGGCTCTATCCTTGGTCCCCTCATCTTTAACATTCTCATAAACAGCCTCGACAGATCCAGGTCTCCCTAAAACAGTACACAGATGACTCCACACTCATTTGTACATGTGTTACATACCTCCAAAAATTACTCAGGAAACTTTAACAGCAAATGAAACATGGCTTTGTAACTCACAAGTCATGTTCCACCCTAAAAAAATACTTGTTTTTTTTCCCCCAGATCCCTCTCCTGTGAAGAAAATTAAATTTAAAGTCCTCTCTCTTGATAATACAACCATTGAAGCCACTTCTCATAGTAAATTATTAGGGATGATAGGCCCAGTGGACACACAGTCCATTTTCAGGGGAGACCCACAAACAATGTCTAATTAAGTGATTTGTTCAAGGTCACACAGTGGGCAAATGAGGGCTAGGGAGAATCAAACCCTATACCACAGGAACTAATGCTCACAGCCTTAACCTGCTACTCCAGTTTCCAGGCATAGTGTCATATGTTTCATGAAAAAAAAAAAAACAATCTGTAGGGCATACTGACAAATTTCTTATTCCTTGCGAGCCAACAGTTACAAAAATAATCAAAATCTTGGAAAGTGAGTGTTCACCTGGAAGCATACAGATCTATCTCTGAAAAGAGCTCACATTGAAGAGAGAAGCTGAAGCACCTTTAGACTATTTCCATCCATGATCCAGGGATATTAAGCAACTTAAGCGGTTTACCAGATTTTTCCATATACGGATTACTGACCACTGACTGAAATCTGAGAAACAAGTCCAGTTCATATAACTTTATGATCATACTACAATACTGGTAAGAACTTCTGTCCCTTTGCCTGTTTATAATAAGGTAATTTATGAAACTTTGTCATGGTAAGTCTGGAGCTCTGCACAATCACAATTTATTTATTTCTTTTATTTTACATTTACTACTCAGTATAGTCAGGAAGAGTCTGGGGAATAGGATGGTCTGAAATGCAGCCCTTTGAAACTAAGAAACTGTATTCTGCATCTTTTTGGAATCAAGAATGCAATATTTTGAACAGCAGAGACCCCTGAAACACTTACTGATGAAATGGGACCAGATCTACCTTTTGTTGATGAGCAAAACTGATTTTCACTTCACTGTGAATATCAGTTGCAAGAAAGGAGCCACTGCTCTCAGTTGATTTAATATTTAATGACTACTGAGACAATGGTCCAGGTAAGCATAGCTGTGAATCTTTCTCAACCTCAGGGTAAAAAATCATTAGAACAAGGCCTTTGAAAATATCTCAGGAATGGTTTCCTACCAAACACTAGGAATGCAAATGGATAATGATTCTCTAGCAGAAATATCAGAAGATCCATGCGGAAATGTAATCATTGGAATGTCCTACTAAGCATCGTTAATATGCAAAATAACTATTCAATGCCAGGGTACAGTAAGAAGAAGAGGACTTGGATAATGAATATCTTAAACTATTTAAGGGTGCTGAAACTGGATTAATCTAGTGCTGACTTACTCTAGCTCCAATTCTTTGGTACTTATAAAGGGAGAACACCTCTCTCTCTCTGGGCATATGGGAAATTCTGATGTTCATAACTATAGTCCCCAGAATAAGAAAAATGAAAGTATGACTGTGGGGACATATACTAAACCCAAAAATGTAGTAATGTAGTATCTCAAAATATTCCTCTACTGAGTGGTACAGTGATCAGTATATTTATATATATATATATATATATGTATGCCTAGGTCACAATTTATTTTTTTTTAATCCCAGTATTCACACAATCTCTACTACTGCTATTAGCTCAACACTTTCTTAGAATATTTCTGCACTGGAAAGCAAGGACTTGAGCAATACAAAAATGATTCTGGGCATTTCAGCTGCTGGGGAGACCTGGTATTGATCTTCAGTTTTAATTTGCATTAGTTCACTTCTGTAACTTTTTAAAACATTAATATAACAACAATTGAAAAAGAAATTATCTAGGTCAGATGCTTTGTTAAAATGTTTTTGTTGTATTCTGTGTCAGAAATTCTTCTTACTCAAAGGTCATTTAAGACATTTGGCCTCATCATCCAAGAAGCTTGAAATCTTGCCCCTCCACCAAATTGGAAACATCTGGAATAAGGGATGGCATAGAAAAGAAAGGAGTCAAAGTGAATTAAGAGGATTCCAGTTTGAAAAGTTGACAAAAATCTAAGGAGTCATTTGGAAATGCTAATTTTGTCTGATGAAGAGGGAATATCCTGAAATAATTTCTGCACTTTGGGGTGCTCAACTGCAGATCACGAAGTACCCCCACCATAAGATCTGACTCTAGCTCACTGATCCCTGAAGAACATCTACTAGTCATGCACCTTTTCAGATAGAATGGACATTTCTACCCATGCCAAAGGTAGAAATGTCCATACAAATATGAAAATAAGACACATTCTGCTTAGTTTTGTTCTTGGACTCCAAATCATGCATAATAGTAGCTGTTTCAGAACCACATAACACACCCTAAACTTCAGGGAACAATCTAATTTCAGAATTAGCATTGTCAGAATCAGCTCAGGTTCTTTGGTATAGAAAGATAAAGCCCTGCCTATGACCCTGATAACCAGAATTTGGATAGTAGTTTGGATGTTGAGAGATCCAGGCCAGGAAGAAAGAGGATAAAGTGGCAGTATAGGCTGATGCATCATGGGGAGAGGGGGCAGTGGCTCCAGTCAGTAAACTGCCATCATCAGTAGCTTGCACTGCAATGAAATGGCTAGGACCAGGGGCATGGACTTAGTAATCACAAGCTGATGACAGTAGTCCTCATAGTTTGTTGTTTTTAAATAAGTACCACCAAAGGGAGGGTATGTGATGTCCTGCGATGATGGAGGTGTTCATATCAGCCAGCATGGGGATTAGGGCCTTAATAGAAACACCTTCACTGCCAGGATGCTACAAAGGGTACAAACTACCTCCATGGCTGCCTGGATGATGGCCCATCCAATCAACTTTCATCCCTGTGTTGGATATACCCAGTAAAAGGAAGATAAAGGATCCAGACATGATGAGGGAGACCTAATGTTTAGCAGGCATGGAGGCAAAAATGATACAGAAAAAGTTGTCACAATAAAAATGCTCTAGCAATCAAGCATGATTTATAAGCAGTGCACCAGTCTCGAATGAAAAGTTAGCAGCATGATACATAGACTTATAAAGGTGTGCTGGGAAAACTACTCATGTACCAACTCCTTCGCTTAACACTTTCTGGAATTCATAAACTCCAATGCCTTGGAACAACTTATCCACACCCCCACCATGGGCAACAATATCCTAGATCTAGTTATTACCAACCTGAGTGACCGGTGTTCCACACCTGAAGTCAACGCCTCATTGGTCCGATCCGACCATAAGCTAATTACCCTAGATATCCACATCCTGCCCCCACCCCCTATTAAGGAAACCATGGTAAAAAATGTCTCCAAAGCCAACTTAATGCTTCTTAAGACAGAAGTGGTGAACTTCACGACACCCAGTCCCACGCATATGGGCAATACAGTTATGACTACTGAATCCTACACAATTGCACTTTATAAGCACTTACATGAATGCATGGATCGTGCTATCCCAAACAGAACCAAGATGCTATCCTCCAAAAAAAGGAAGCCAATCTGGTGGTCCCCTGCCATAAACAAACTGCACAACAGAAGGAAGAAACTCTTGCAAAAGAGAGTAAAATCCCATGAGTGGAGGAGCTCCCGGGTCAACCTCAGTAAGAAGCTGCGATCCCTGATAAAATCCTCCAAAGCTAGTTACGAAAACAAAATCACCACTGATTCTAAAGACAACCACAAAGCATTATATAGCTATGTCAAGAATCTCAATGGCAACACTCAGATCTGCTCTGAGTTACAGGACAATAGCACTAAATATACAGACCCAACTGATATTGCCAACATCCTGGCAGATAGGTTCAGTGCTAACTTTACCCCCCCTCTGACCCCCTAAAGAGCCCATCTCTATACCGGAAGAATGCAAAGTTCCTGTAATCATGGCTGCACAGGTAAAAACCACACTCTCCAAAGCCAAGAAGACAGCATCCATGGGACCAAACAACATCCCAGGCTGCGTTCTACACGAACTACAGAAAGAACTGGCACCCCACCTAAGTACCATGTTCAGTCATAGCCTCATCTCAGGCTTTGTGCCTGCTGAATGGCACACAATGAGGGTTATCCCACTCCACAATGGGGGAGCCACCACGGACCCCGGGAACTACCACCCCACGAGCCTGGTCTGCAAGGCCATGGAACTTTTAAACAAAGACATTGGCAATCTCCAAACTCTGGACCCCACCCAGTTCGGGTATGTAAAAGGCAGATCATGTCTCCTAAACCTAATAGACTTCTTTCAAGCAGTCACCAAAGCCGTAGACAAGGGTAAGGTGGTTCACACAGCCTATCTAGATCTTGCCAAGGCTTTTGACACCATTCCCCACTCTGGAATTATAGAAAAACTCATTAAACTAGGTATAAATCCCTATGTCACAAGATGGGTTGCCAACTGGCTCACTGACAGAACCCACACTGTGAAAGTAGCAGACTCCAAATCCAACTTCAAACCAGTGACAGGTGGAGTACAACAGGGTTCAGTCCTGGGTCCTCTCCTGTTTGGTATCTACTTCTCTGAAGTACAGGCTAACACAGAAGGTCTTTGGCTAACGAAGTTCGCAGATGGCTGCAAACTAGGAGCCATAATCGAAACTCCTAATGATGTGGACATCCTACAAAAGGGCCTCACTGAGACAGATGCCTAGTGTCAAAGCCATGGCCTCAAGCTCAATGCCAAAAAGTGCATTGTCATCTCCTTTGGTAAAAACTCTGTACCCATAAACTACAACATAGGCAGTAGTATACTTAACACCGAAAGTGTGATAAGAGACCTTGGGACACAGGTGGACAGTAGTCTCTCCTTTGATAATCACATCACCACAGTAGTCAGGAAATCCTTCTACATGGCACACCTCATCACAAAGGGTTTCTCATCCAGAAAAAAAGAGGTCATTGTTCCACTCTACTCATCACTCATTAAACCCATTATAGAGTACAACGCCCCTTTTGGTATGTACCTCATAAGACATCTACAACTGGAAAGGCCGCAGAAATACCTCACAAAGAGGATTACCGGCCTCAAACAGATGCCCTACGCAGACCATCTAAAAAAACTCCACCTTTACTCCGTCGCATATTGCCTACTCAGAGGTGATCTCTGCCTAACATACAATGCTATGTCAAACCCAGTGCTGTTGGACATGCTCCACTTAAAGAAATCCCAATCCCTCCGAGCTACACGCTCTAGGGACCTAAACCTTGTCACCACAATAAACAGAACATGCCGGAGAGATAGATTCCTGTCGCAGAGACATCCCATATTCTGGAATAAACTACCTATCTATATCAAACAAAGCTCCTCATTAGCACTCTTCAAGAAAAATCTTGATGATTGGATGGGAAACAGGAAATTCACCCTGGGGATCACCTCTGTGGCTCTGCTCGACAGTGGCGCAGGAAAATAATTTTCTTGGGTGGCAAAAGCCAGGGTACCTTTTTGGCTGGGCTTGTATAGGCCCCAGGGCTGATAGCCTAGTACCTACCTATGAACCTATGCAGACACGTTAGAAGTAGCAGCAGCAGCAGCATTTAGTTATTTTAGCATTTCAGTATCACTAGATTGTGAACTTGGCTTCTCAACCATAAAACTGAGCTGAGCAAGAATATCCTACTGATAGTTAATTGTGAACATAAGGAGATTACCGGGAATTGTGACGTGATTACACAGCAGTTCCCTGAATAATGAGGCAGGAAAGAAAAATACTAACTCAACATTTTGCTGAATCAGCAAAATGCATTAGCAAGAAAATATAGTCTGTCATTTTTGCGAGAAGCCTCCCTTTATCTCCCCTGGCCCATTACTTAAATATTGCAACTCTAATATCACAGAACCTCATAAAATACAAATAACTTGTGAGGAACTGTTTTCCCTCTTCCCAAAGATGCTGTGATCTTGAAGCTGCAATATCTTTTTAGAACTGTAACAATCTGGAGCATTGCCCTCAGATATGCAATGCAGGCAGGGTCTTTTCCCTCTGTAAAAATGACGTGCTGTCATTTTCTGTTGGTGTACTAATTTAACAAAATCCCAGCTCATTAATTTTGTTTCATTGAATAACGCTTTAGTGACTTGTCATGTTTCTTCCTGCAGCCATAAAATCAAAGGAGTACAGCTTTTGCATAAAACTTGTAAAGCGTATCATCCTTATATGAAGGAACTAAAAGATGTGAAAGCTACTTTATCATCATTAGCTGAAGCCAAATCATTATGGTCCAAGTTAGGAAAAAGAAAAAGAACCACTGTCTAGTCTTGAGAGACCCATTCTAAGATATTTCTAGAGTTTCCCAACAGGTAGTCAGGTGTGACATGGACGAGGCTGGAACTCAGTGATCCCAAATGGATGAATTGTTTCAATGACTCCTTTTTTGAAATTTCTCTTTCCACCATAGTTCTTAACTTTTTATCTTAACAATGATTTTGTTTTACCTGGTTTGCATTACACATTGCAGCTCACAAAGTGAATACAAATTTATTTTGCAGACAGATATTGCCCGAGGTGAGAAATATTCCCTCAAGGATAACAGTGACAATGACAAGTGGGTGGTACAGAGCAACACTGGAGTATTAAAGAGTGTTCCTGGGGTCTGCTTTAATATTCCTCCTCCTGATCCTGAGGCCATCAGTAGCATTGACAAGTAAGTATTACTGAAGTGAAAAAAAGGATGCATGGTTATATGTTTGATATTAAACTGTGTATTCTTAATGGGAACTCATGGAACATCTGTGTAAATGGCTCCCTTGATTGTGCTATGTATGTCACAAGTATTCATTTCAACACTGCCTTTGAATGTAAGAGGTAAACTATTTTACATATGGAATGCAGAAATTCTGATTGTTGTTCACATATACTGGTAGGAATTTCACCTCCCCTGTTATACTACATAAGATTAAACTTGTTTCCTTTTTTATTTTAATTTATTCCATGTTTTCATCTATAGTACATTAACAATCAAAAGACTGCTTCAGTCAGAAGGTGAAGACTTGATGTGGATATATAGGATAACTAAAGGTGTGCTTTTTTGTTACTATATGGTACTTCAGTTTGTTTACTCTCGGAATGCACTGTGCTTTCTAGAAGCATCTCCTGTATTATGAATGTGCCATTCCCTGTACTCCCTCAACATACCCATGCATGCAAATTGATGCCATCAGCTACTCTCCTTCCTAACAGTACCAGTGGTAATATGCCTACAAGCAGGATTGCCAGCCCCTGCAGGATGTGTTCAGTAGTATTTTTCTTCTTCTGCCTGGGTCACTTTTGATGGCATACTTAATTGCATTCTACGTCTGGTGCAGGCTACCTAGACTCACTGCCCGTTTTCAGCTCACTAAGTGTATATCATCTGTCTACCTCCCAAAGTCATGATTAAGTGGCAATTGGTTTCACTAGATTCACCCACACACAAGACATTGTACCAGTAAAGGACAGCTGCTGTGAGACACTCTTCCCCTTTACTTTCTGGTTGCCTGCCCAGATACCTGCTTTTTTCTCAAATCCAGGCCTTTAGCATCACAAAAGGAAATTCAAATACTGTACCAACAGGTCAGTAAATACAAATAAGGTAAATATAAATGGCAAGTGCTGTAATGCCGCTACTTTATGAATATAAAAATTATCAAGACATATAAGAATACTGCCTGTGTAAATTATACTCTTTACTAAGTTGTAGAGGCATATATTTTATAAACTAATAAAAGCAAATGGAGAAAATCGAATGATTTATCTGAATTTTAAAAGTAAATGAAACCCCAAAACATCCATTATAATGCATAATGTGATGTTAATCTTGCCTTTATTCTCACTAATGGGTCAGATCCAATCTGTCTCAGCCATTTTACTAGCTCGAGGTCTTCAGCAAAGCTCATGGGCCTGTTTTGCCCATAATGCAACCACCTAGCTTCCTTAGATCACATTTCCTGCGTAGAGAAGAGGTTGTTTGGCAGCTCTGGGCTGTGTTTTTCATATTTACATTCTTATTACCATAGTTTTTCTGACTTTAATATTTTACATATTGTTCGAAAGACATGCGTGAATGGGCGTGCCTTCGTTGAAGGTTGGGTGTCAAGCTGGCACCTTGGCACTGTAAAAATCTACTGCCAATCATTAGCGGACCAGAGTTCCGCTGTGGCGACCCCTAACCGGGAAAAGCCAAAAGAAGAAGAAGACTAAGTTTTACTTGATTATATTTTATTTTTATTCTTCGTGCTAGCTGGATGTATTCAGGATATGTAAGCTATAGTCATATTTGAATAGGCTGTCAGAGAGGGTAGTATTTAATCTTTCTGAAAGGAGCTTCTGAATCTTTAGTATACATGAGAATTGCTATATATGTACAGGAGTGAAACTGTTTGTCACTTCTCTGGCTTACTTATGCTTGTTATAAAAAGGAAAGCTTGAATTACATCAGCTATTTAGAAAAAATAAAAATAAAAACAAGAGAGAGATATGACAAGCAAGAGAAAATGACAAGGAGAAAGAAATACTTGTGTATAAACAGTTGTGGCCAGTTATACCCTGGCCCTGAATATTTTATCTTAGAAAGCTGGCTAATCTGTATGCTCCTTTATATTTTACCTAGACTGAGCAATGATTTAGCAGAGGCAAAGGTGAAGCATCAGAAGGTCCGAACTGACTTAAAGAACAGCTATGATGAGGTCAACCGCCTTGCACGACCAGGTACGTGTAATGTATATAACAATGCTTAATGTACATTTGTAACAACTAGCTGTAAACAACAACTTTTTTTGTTCATTTGTTTGTTAGTTTTTCTGAGCTGTAATTCAAAACCACGACTTTGAGTAAGAGGGAATTCTAAAACAGAAAAAAAAAATGGAATTAGATGTAATGATCTAGTTACATGTTTTAAAAAAAGGAGCATCTATGTCAAACTATTAGTATTTTTGATGCAAGTCTTGGTCTGTTGTTTAAATGTTCAGCCTTAAGTCCAGACAGCCTCATAACGTAGACCATTTGTACTATCCCACAACCAGTCACTATGGGGCAGGCTTTATCATGATAGTGCCAGTTTCACCATGTCCTTGCTAATGTTCTCTTTTGATTCCTTACTGAGAATTATCTCTTGATAAAGTTGCCCAGAGATCAGGATCACGTAGCGGCTAAACACAGCCCACATATAATGTTTAGAAGATAAAAGCCATTCAAATAATTTCTAGGAAATTCATATTAGGTACTATAATGCTGAAACGGTGCATCTTTTGGGAGATAAATATTTATGAAGCATTGAAATTACCTCTGATGGTTTCCACATGGGTACTCAGTGTGATAAGACAGCACTTAAAAATAAAGAAGATAACAGGAGGAAAAGGTATCACAAGAAAACTGAGATCAGAATCCCGTCATACAAAGAATTTATAAGGCCAAAAGAAGTACAGAATGAAGACATTCTGCATATGCAAAGATACTACTAACTTTAGAAAAATGAAGGAAGGATAAAAAGTAATTAAAAGATAGCATCAAAAGTCATACTAGGATAGATTAAAAGTTCTGAATATGCTAACCACCCCAGACTACTAGTAAAACAATAAAAGATATAAAGATATTTTTATAACGTACATACAGGGAACAGTGGACATGAAGATACTACTATCAAACAAAAAAAGTTTCAAAACCAGAGGGTGAGGGGTTGAGATAATGGTTAAGGTCTTAAACTCACAGATGCATAGGGTTTTATTATGACTTACGGTTATTGGATAGGCTTGTAATAGTCTGCAGACTGACAGCTTAGTACTTTCCTATGAACCTCTGAACCAAAGGCTGCATGATGAAATTGAATTGATTACATCACATAAATGCCATAGATTTATGTGATGTAATCAATTCGATTTCATCATGCATATGGCTGCGGTGGTGCAGCGGTTACCGTTGTCACCTCACAGCAAGCGGTTCTCCTGTTCAATTCTCAGCTGGAGCATCTTCTGTGTGGAGTCTGCATGTCCTCCCCGCGGTCAAGTGACATTTAAAGACATGCAGGTAGGTGCGTGCGTGAAGGTTGGGCATCGGGATAGCAACTCGCCACCGTAAAAATTCACTGCCAATCATTAGTGGACCGGAGTTCCGTAGTGGCGACCCCGAACAGGGAAAAGCCAAAAGACATTACTTTTTTTTACAAAAATGCCATAGATGAAAGGAACATCCTGATAAATGAGGTGGTAAATGCTGAATCCAATAAGGCATTTAAAATTACAAGTTAGATTTAAGGATTTCTTGATTCCAGGAATAAGAAACAACAGAGTTTAAAGGAAATTATCTGTGTACAGCTATAGTACCTGTATTATATATGTTTACATGTATGTTTTCCATATAATAGTATATATATATATATATATATATATATATATATATATATATATATATATATATTTACATTGTCCATGTTGTAGATATATACATTTATATTATCCATACAGCAGCTGTATACCTTTATAGTATCCATATTGTATTTATGTATGCAGGTTCTTAGACTTCTAATTCAGACACTGCAGTACAGCATACATGGTGGATACTGCACTCTTGAGTGGGTCATTTTTGCCACAACTATCTCTTTGATTTATTTGATATATCAGCAATTTCCTACTGCCCACATATAATGTTTCAAACATAAAAGTCATTAAAATAATTGCTAGGAAATTCACATTAGGTAATTCTGAAACAGTGCATCTTACGGGAGATAAATATTTAGGCAACATTGGGCATAGTTCTGATGCTTTGTCAAATAATCACCTTATTCAACATATGTCTCATATTGCAACATATTATTTCATATCATATTGTCTTAAATATCTTTGTACAATAACAGGCCAAATATGCTTTACCCTCACACAGAAGAAATACATGCTCATTAGTCTCCTCCCTCACACATAAATTACAAAAGCTATCCTTCATTTATTTTATTTATTATTTATTTTATTTTACATTTGTTGACCGGGATTGTCCGACTGAGCTGAAGAGCCCTTTTTCAGTGGAGGACCGGGGAGAAAAGCTCCAACAAGTTATACAAATTTTTTTTTATAAATTAGCATTAAACAGTAATGTTACAGGATTATTACAAGGCATTAGGTAGCAATACAATGTTATACAGTGTCAATAATCAGGAGAAGAGCATAACTATTTTAAGATGTATAAAAAGACATATGTCATTATCATTCATTCATTCATCCTTTTAAACATGCATGTCATTCATCCTTTTAAACCTCATTGACATTTTTACTGGGAGTTCATTTATTGAGACATGCACTATGAAATTCTACCACTCTTCCCCCAGTTCATTTTTTTCTTTGTCATATTACTGGTTTCACATCAAAACTCAAATCATTCCAAAAATAAAACAGACTCATAATATTTTCATACTGTTGTCCTCCTTGAACTGTAATCTTCTCTATATTATGTTTATATAATATTAATTTCTTTGACATTGCACCATCTCCTCACTCTCCCTATTCGCTAGCATTTTCTTGCTCTAGTACTGTTCTAAAACCCTTCATACTTCCTTTTCAAAAGGTGACCTAACAGTGTCTACATAAAATTGCATAACTTTCAATAACAAATATACATGTAAAAAAGACATAAATCACTGAATTTATTAATCCCCTCACCAATTTTCCTAATATTATCTACTGATTCCTTTTTACAGGGTTTAATGTAGAATCCCAAACTATGCTAAATAAAATACATAATAATATCTCTCCTTCCTTTGACATACCCACTCCACTCAGATATGCCCAAATTTTCCATTAAATACTGAATTTATTAATTAAACAATTTCTAAAAGACATTCCATAGCTTAACCGACAGTTTTCCCCCAAATACTGAATTGAATAAGTAAATCTTTTTCCCTAAAAGTCATTCTAAATGTTTTCCATAACTTACTTAGAAATGTAATTTCCTGTAAAATCTCATCTCATTGCTTGTTAACCAAATTCATTTTACCAAACTTTGTTACTAAAACTCTCACTTTTGACTGGAAGAAATAAATACCTCCACTTTCCTTGTTTCTCCCAACCCCTTTACTTTTTTTTTACTTTGTTCATTATTATTGCTTCCGATACATCTTCTAACTCTTTGATCACCTCTGCCAAGCTGCTACCAGTACATCATCCAAATAGCACATTTGTAATGGTAAAAACAAGCCAAATCTATATCCACACTAGATTTGGCCCCTTGTCTTAACACATCTCACACATACTACGTTCATAATTGTAGCAAACAGGCACTGCTCATGGGGCGTCCCTGCTTTACCACCTAACCACTCATTTACTACTCAGTATACTTTTATCACACCTTCTGCTTAAAAACTGAAGTTTTGTTTGCTTATACTATACTCTTTCAATATGTGTTGCATCTCCGCATGTGCCACATTATCATAAGTTTTGTTTATTTCCAAAAATCCATCCTGTCTTCCCCTTTCACAATGCTTTATGTTAAATCATTAACACTCACCACAATCTGTTTAAACCATATATTCCATCCAACATAACCTTGCCGATTACTTTTTAAAATATCCTCTACAATAGTTTCATAATTAATTTATAATCTACACTAAATATATAAAAAGTTACCATTTTATTGAGTCTTTTGTTTACCTTATTCCAAACAAATCTTATAACCCCTTTTTTATTATACCAGTATGTAACCATTCATTTGACACTTGAACAAATAAAGTTGTTATCCTCCTCTCTTGTATATAAAATAAATAATCTATGCCACTTTACTGTCTGAGGACTCCCTTTCTTCACCACATCTTCTTATTTCTGCACTGTCACATGTTTTTCAATCTCTGTCACACTTTCTACATCTAATTTCTTAGCACCCCATCTCAATGACCTACTGGAACATTTGCACTATAGATTGCCATTTCAGTTAATGGAAACCGTTTTTAGCTGCTTCAGAGTAAGAACGTGCTCCCTAGTTTGATTATTTATTTGCTCCACAAACACATAATGTAAAGTACAAAACATTGGTTCAGTTTAGAACTCGTTGTTGTAGAAAGGGGATTGATGGACTTTTTCCTCACCTGATTATGATGCTATGCACTTGATTAAAAGAGTTAAAGATGAAAAGCTAGCATGTATCACGTTATTAAATGTGAGTGCTATTACACATACTATGTGATGTTAGGGACAACAGAAAAATTATCACTGTGCTTCTGATGCACATTTAGTAAGGGAATTTGATAAGAAATGGTACATGCACTGTAGGGAAATGCAACTTATGTCTCCAAAACCTTTTAGTGATGTGCAGAAAATGTAATTATGCAACACACATATGGGTTAAATGTGACCAAAATGTTCAAGATAATGTTATAAAAATGTGGAGGTAAATTTTCAAAATAATAAGACAGTGGTTGAGTGTGAGGATGGGGTCTATATCAGAACATCAAAGTTTTAAAACTTTGAATGTTCTAATATCAACCCGTTTTAATTGAACGCTAAAAATAGCGAAGCTGCAGAACACCAAATTCTTTCCTAGGGAAAGAATTTGGTTGGCTGGTTCTGTGGCTTCACTATTTTCAGTGCTGTGGTGGAGATTTACGGGTCGGGTTCAGGTAATTGTGCGATTGTGTGGTTGTTAGGATTAGGGCGCAGGTTAGGTGAGTTAGGGTTAGGGCGCGGGTTAGGTGAGTTAGGATTAGGGCGTGGATTAGGTGAATTAGGTTTAGGGGCAGCTTAAGTGAGTTAGGGTTAGGGCGCGGGTTAGGTGAGTGTGCGATAGTGACGGACCTTAGGGTTAGGGTTTGGGTTACGGTAAGTGGATAGATAGTAGTGTATGTATAATTTAGTGTAGGGTTAGTTGTAGGATTATAAGTGTATTTGTGTGTATTGATGTTTTTAGGTGTGCTTGTGTTGTGTGCATGTGTTTCACTGTTCTGAATGTTCGATATTATGTGGTTTCGATATTTTAGGTTTGATGAAATAGCATTCACTATGTTTATCTTTCGATAACATGATATAAACGCTGAGGATGAGTATGTTCAAAGGAAAGAAGAAGATATCCATCTCCATGACACAGAGAGATAAAGCCATTACCGCACCCCAGACAACCCCAGTTCAACTATCAGCTCTGGCACTAGAAAGACCTGATTGGGGGAAATAGGAATGAATGGCTGATGCCAGGAGGGATGCCTAGGCTCACTGCAATGCCAACATTAGAAGCCAGATGAGCTCCACATTGCAAAGTCTATACTGTTGGATGGGAGGTTGCTCATTTGAGTAAGTAAGCATGCGTCTCCCACAGGCAGCAGTTAAAGTGCTCACAAAGCTTCTGTGGGGTATGAGAGGGTTATAGCACACTCCTTGGTAACAGTATGACACTGCACAAGCTTCTCCTCAATCTTCTCACTGTCCATGGATGTGGTCAATGTGTCCCTGGGGAGGTTAAGGTGAGTATAAGAGGGATAGAGCACATTCCTTGGTAACAGTATGACACTGCACCAGCATCTCCTCAATCTCCTCACTGTCCATGGATGTGGTCAGTGTGTGCCTGGGGAGGTTAAGGTGGGTCCAGTAGGCCCAATAAATGAGGAGAGTACCTGGTGAAAGCTGACGATCAGCTGCAGGGAGGGGTAGAAAAACAAAAAAGGTAAGAAGATGGAAATATTATACAAGAAGGGAAGGATGATATGGAGGCAGATGGGAGACAGAGTAGTTTGGAAGACTGATCCATGTGGTACATATTTTATCAACTAGTAATACACGCAAAACATTACAAGAAGATGAAAGACTTGGAGGAGTGTATGAGAACAGGTATAAGAACAGGTATGAGAGCAGGTACTACTGATGCAGAAGAGACTGTAATGGGGGAAACTTAGAAAGCTAAGAGATGTGAGTGACACTGAAACAAAGAAGGGAAAGATAACCTTTGGTGTGAGTATTAAATGTACATAGCATAAAGAGCAATATTAGAAATCTGGTTGCATTAAATGGGGTCAGAAGGTATGTGCAGATATATCAGTTTAATATTCATTACTTAGTGGAATGGCAAAAGTTACATTTTGAGTAGTTATTGCGGGTCAAAGTATTGTGTAGCCTTTTGAAGTTAAAGCATGTTTGGAATAGCTATGCGTGGGAATAAAGATGTATAAATTTGTTATCAAAGGAAAGTTACCAAAAAATGCAACTTATGTCTCCAATAAACACCAATAAATACAAAAAGTGACAATGTAGTGTGAGAAACTGCTTTAAATCTTAAAGAAGACCAAGACAGACAGTATTTTGCAGAGCTCTATTTTTGTCTCCTTTAAGATTTAAAGCAGTTTCTCACACTACATTGTCACCTTTTTGTATTTATTAATAATAGGACCGTTTAGGAAGCCTGGTCATTTTGGATGTACAGAATTACTGTTAAAGTGCCACTCTGATCCCATGTGCAAGAATGGGAAAAAGGGGTTGTCAATGGATAGATGGATGCTTATATGAGTATAAAGGGCAGGATGGCTTTATTAAATGGTATCAGCCATGTTACAATCAATACAGATATCATAACAATAGGTGAATTTAACTGCAATTTGTTGAAAGTAGAAATAATCTTACATTGGATATTAGAAAATATTAGGAAATAATACATTATGAAAAAGTGATACCTGGAGAAGATAGACAGTTTACTTACATAAGAGGCAGAACTAAGACATTAACTGGTTCCTTTATTTTCAGACTCACGGTGCTAATTTCTAAAATTCTGAGAAAAAGACTGAAAATACAGGAGAAAAGTAAATAAAAAACTTAACTTTTTTTTTCTTTTAAACTTGTTTTCCTACAGGGGGCAAACTCCTGAAGCCCCAATGTGGGCAGATCCAAACTTATATGTACCAACTCTGAGCTCCTCACATCTCAGAGAAAATGGAATTTTACAAGAACTGTCAATCATGTATTTAGAAATCATAGGAAGTTTAAGGCTATTGAGTCTAGTATCCATCATGCCTTGCCCTTTCCTACCCTAGACTGTGCCTTCCTTCTTGAGGAGGGCTATTCCAGTCATGCCTAGGGACAATTTGAGGCTGCTTTATCTGCAAGGGGAGTTCATTCCACAGGTGAGGAAGATACAGTAACAAGTCAGTCTCTCCACCATATATTATTGATCTGCTGAAGTGGATTTAGATCCCTTGTTCTGGTATTTATGTGACTGATTTATGAAGGTACAAGAGATCCTGAACTACTGTGTCCCTGATTGTTTAGAAGTCAAGGCATGCTTCTCTTCCAAGGAGCCTATAAGACACAGAAAATATGGACAGTGCTTATAGCCTCTTTTGGTAGGAATTTCAATCCTGTGATCTTCTTTGTTAGGAACCTCTGGGGTCTTTCCAACTGTTTGATATGTCTGGTGAGGTACATTCCAAAGGAGGAATTGTATTATATAATTGGTCTGATCAGTGCTGAAACAAGAGGAAAACAGCCTCTTTATATCTGGATGATTTTCCATTGGCCATTGTCTGTGTCATGTAGAAGGAATTCCTGACAGTTTTTGCTACATGGTACAGTGAGGACTCCTGGCTGGTTACTGCTGTCCCACTTCAGAAATGTATTTTTTTTTGTTTGTTTCATCCTTCCACCTCCTTGCAGATCCAGTGCTTGCATGGAGGGGCAGATATACAATTAAGATGTGCAGTGTATCACCCCCACCTCCATGGCAGGCTGGCCGTGTCTCCACCCTTTCCCTCTCGGACCACGTCTCCCAATGCAACATCCCCAGTCTCCATTAGAGATTGTTACAGGAGAAGCCCAATGGACCACCCCTCCCCACCAGGGATTGTAACGCCCATGCTTCCCTGCTGCTCTGTCAGTCATCTGAGTCACAAACTAAACCTAGGTCAGCTGGGCCATATTCAGACCTTTATCTCGCTATGCTACCAGAGTGGCATGGAATGGAAGAATAGTGTCAAATGCCTTGGCAAGATAAAAGTAAGCCATGAGTAGACAATATGACCACTGTCAACAGCTTATGTTATCTTTAGAAAGAGTTTAACCAGGTTTATTAGACAGAATCTACCTTTTACAAAACTAAATTTTTAAGGCTGTAGCTTGAGAAGACTTTTAACATGGGTATTAATCAGTCTGTTATGATGTGTTCCATGGCCTTATAAATGAGACTGTTAGCTGGTGGGCCTATAGTTTCTGGGGTCAATAGTACCACCACCTTTATGGAGTGGCCTCACTAATGCTGTGCACCATACTTCTACTTTATACAGAGGTTGGGCCACCATGTGTTTGATAGTATTTTTCAAAAACAGATGGCTATGTTATCTGGTCCCATGGAGGAAGTGTTCGTTAGTGATAATGGGGAGGGAGGGAGGGTAATAGCTACAGGAATTGTATTGCTTTGAATAGTTGTCTCAGGAGTTAAACTTGCACTGAATGCATTTGCTGGAATACTGGCAACGTCTACTGGTCCTGAGTCGGTGCTGTCATTTAGTATGAGTGCTGTACATTATTTAGTGTTGTTAATTTTCTAACTAAAGAAGGATTTGTAAGCATCCTTGGCTTAAGATGCCAATATGAGTTCATGGGTTGCCTAAGTCGATCTAGTCGCATTTTTACAATTCACAGTCAACTTCCTGATATTTTCCTTGACTTTGGGGTCTTAGATCTGCTGTACATTCTAATGAGTTTTTTTTTCCTTTTGGTGAAAATTTTATTTATGTTGCTAGACTACAAGGATGTTTTGCTTTTAAATTTTACATTATATTTCCATCTGGATGCGACTGCCTATTCCGTACATTTATTTATTTATGTGGGTATAAAACTCTTTGGAAAACTATCTCCTAAGGGGATGTCATGGATGATGTTGTTATAAGTGAATTTCAAGAATTCATCACAGAATTTGATGAGAGTTGTGTGCCTGAAGTCTTTGAATTCTGATATATTTATTTCAAGGTATTTAGTTTGATGTAAAAGGTTACTAGCTTATGGTCTGACTTATTCAGTGAGAGGTAGAGTTACTAGTTGAGTTATGTACAGTAACGTTACATTGGTAAGTACCCGGTCAAATATATTTTTTTTTTATTTGAGCTGCTAACAATCTGGTCCACTGATTTTATACTTATTAGGTATAAATACCTGTAGGCATATCTTATGTTGGTGGTGTAGATACTCCAGTTAATTGATGGGCTGTTAAAATCTCTTAGACTGATTGAGTTTTTATTATGGGGAGTTCATCCAAGATATTTAGAAGCCAAGGTCAGGAAAGGGGACCTGTAAGAGGCAATACATTAATAATTGATTTTGTTCAGTGTGATTTGGAGTTTGTGGATCTCTGGGAATCAGTCTTAAGCTGATATGATCTCTGAGAAATATGGGTGCACTCACTACCCAGTTACCACTGAGACTGAAAGCATGGTAGACACTAAACCCAGGTATGGACGGTGTGCTTACTCAGCATTTAAATCAGATTTCAGTGATTACACATGTATGAATGCCTTCCAAATGCAGGAGTACTTCAAGGTAAGGCAGGTTGTTGTTTAGACATCTGTTATTAAGCAGAGCCAGTTTACTTTGATCCTGATTTGATATTGATAGGTTTGCTACACTGGAATGTTCATTAACTGAGCTTTGCTTAAAAAGGCACTATGGGGCAGCAAAGGCTTTAGCCAGTACATAGAAGTCTTTGAACCAGAAGCACAGACCATCCTTTGCAACCTTTGCAAAGCAAGTATGACTGGCAAGTATGTCGTTCCATGGTGACACATATTGGATCCCCCTAGAATGGCATCAATTATTTATCCAGTTGTTGAATCTAATCATCCTTTCTTTATATCTAGGCATCATTAGTGAGAAAAAGAGGATTACACTCAGTATTAGGGTCTTGGCTCCATTTGTTTCATGCAAGGCAGTTCAGACATAGGTTCATAGGTTCATAGGTTGATACTAGGCTATCTGCCCTAGGGCATTTATAAGCCTAGCCAGAGTGTGTTTGGCTTTCGCCACCCTTTTAGATTAGTTGACTGTGCCTCTGTCTAGTAGGGACACAGAAGAGATCCCAGGGGTAAACCTACGATCTCCCATCCACTCATCAAGATTTCTCTTGAAGAGGGTCATTGAGGGGCTCTGCCTAACATGGATTGGGATTTTGTTCCAGAGTGAGGGGAGCCTCTGGGATATGAATCTGTCCCTCCAGCATGTCCTATTTATTTCTGTGCTGAGGTTTAAGTCCCTGGAGCGTGTAGGATTTCCTGAGGTGGAGCATGCCCATTAATTCTGGTTTGGACATGGCTTTATACGTCAGGCACAGATCGCCTCTGAGTAGGCGGTATGCAACTGAGTAGAGCTGGAGTTTCTTTAGCCTAACTGCGTAGGGCATCTGTTTGAGTCACTTGATCCTCTTGGTGAGATACTTTTGGGGTCTTTCCAGTTGCTGCAGGTGTCGGGTAAGGTACATCCCAAATGGGGCATTGTATTCAATTATGGGCCTGATGAGTGATGAGTAGAGGGGCACAATGACCTCTCTTGATCTAGATGTGAACCCTTTCATGATAAGGTGGGCTATATAGAAGGTCTTTCTAACCACTTTGGCAACGTGATTGTCAAAGGAGAGATTGCTATCTACTTGGGTCCCCAAATCCTTAATTACTTCTTCTGTACTTAATGGATTACCACCTATGTAGTAATTTGTGGGCACTTTGTTTTTCCCAAAGGGGATGGCTATGCACTTTTTGGCATTTAGCTTTAGGCCATGGCTCTGGTACCAGTTATCCATCTCTGTGAGACCCTCTTGGAGGATGCTTGTGTCAGTCGGCGAGTCAATTATGGCACCCAGTTTGCAGTCATCTGCGAACTTGGTCAGGCATAGTCCTCCCGTGTTAGCCTGTACCTCAGAGAAATATATACCGAACAAGAGAGGTCCCAGGACTGAGCCTTGTGGGACGCCACTTGTAACTGGTTTAGAGTCTGACATGGCACCTGCAATTCTGACCATGTGGGTTCTATCTCTGAGCGAGTTTGCAACCCATCTTGTGACAAAGGGGTTGATATTTAAGCTGGTGAGCTTATTTATGATGCCCGAGTGGGGTATTGTGCTGAAGGCTTTTGCGAGGTCCAGGTAGGCTGTGTGGACTACCTTCCCTTCATCTATGGCCTTGGTGACTGTTTCAAAGAAGTCGACCAGGTTCAGGAGGCAAGATTTGCCCTTAACAAAGCCGAATTGGGTAGGATCCAGTGTTTGGAGGTTCCCAATGTCTTTGTTTATGAGTTCCATGATGATATGATCCATAGCTTTGCAGACCAGGCTAGTCAGGCTTATAGGGCGATAGTTTCTGGGGTCCGTTGTGGCACCACCTTTGTGGAGTGGGACCACTGTTGCTGTATGCCATTCCTTGGGTACATATCCTGTAGTAAGGCTGAGAGTGAACAGTGACTTTATGTGAGGGTTCAGTTCTTCCTGGAGCTCGTGTAAGACGCAACCCGGAACACAGTCCAGTCCCATTGATGCTGTGTTTTTTGCTTTGGAGAGGGCAGCTCTCACCTGTGTATCTGTGATGTCAGGGAGGCTACACTCTGTTGGGATAGACATTTGCTCTTTTTGGGGGGGGGAGGGAGTTTGCACTGAACCTGTCTGCCAGGATGTTGGCAATGTCTGTGGGTTCAGTGTATTTTTTGTCATTTTGCACTAACTCAGAGCATATCTGGGAGTTGCCACCCAGGTTTCTGACATAATTAAAGAAGGCCTTAGGATTATCTTTAGCGTCTTGTGCAATTTTTCTTTCGAAGCTGGCCTTAGATGATTTTATGAGGGATTGTAGTTTCTTGCTAGTACTGATCAGAGATGCCTTCCCTTTTTGGGATTTTGCTCTATCATGTAGTAGCGTTCTCCTTCTGTTGTATAGCTTATTTATGGCTGGGGTCCACCATACAGGTCTCCTGCCTTTGGAGGAGTGAGTCTTGGTTTTATTTGGGATAGCACGATCCATGCATTCCTGTAGGTGTCCATAGAATGCGTTTGTAAAGGATTCTGTGGTTTGGGCCGTATTTTCCACTGGCCCTGGGGCTTTGAAGGATTCCACCTCGGTTTTGAGAAGTGTGAAGTTTGCTTTTGAGAAGATCTTCACCGTGGTTTCCTTGGCTGGGGATGGGGATGGGATATTGATGTCCAGTGAGATTAATTTATGGTCAGATCTTACCAATGAGGGGTATACCTCTAGTATGGAACATAGAGTCCCCATGTTGGTGATGATCAGGTCCAATATGTTTTCCCCTCTTGTGGGAGTGGTGACCAGTTGTTCCATAGCATTTGAGTTTATAAATTCTAGGAACCGTTGGGCAAGGGTGTTGGGGCTTGAGTAGTGCTCCCAGTCTATGTTTGGGTAGTTGAAGTCACCTAATATGATGGTGTTTGGAGAGACCTTCATATTCTCCAGTGTTCTCAGGAAAGCTAAGTGGGGTTCCTGAGTTTGGGAGGGTGGTCTGTAGCAGGCTACAAACTGAAAGGCAGTTTTGCCCACTGTTAGTTGCACATGGATGGTCTCCAATGCTTCATGCAGTGCCACTAACCTGGAGATGTGGGTATCTTTGATGAATATGGATATTCCCCCTCCTTTTGTGGTTCAGTCCAAGTTTTGGGGCCGAAAAGCATGGTATGAGGTATAACCTGGTAGTGCTGGGGTGCTCTCGGGAGCCTTGAACCAGGCTTATGTTACTGCACAGATATCAATATTATCCATACTGAGGAGAGCCTCAAGTGCATGCATCTTGAGGTTTAGACTTCTGCCGTTGAGCAGCATTACCCTTAATTTCTTTTTCCTTGTGTTGTCTATGGAGGTGGGTTTGTCTTTTGAGCCTTGCCTAAAAAAGGCACTATGGGGGTGGCAAGAGCCTTAGCCAATATTTGAAAGCCCAGGGGTGACAGGTGCAAGCCGTCCCTAGCGAAGCAACGTGGCTTGTCGAGCATGTCATCCCAGGCTGACAGACACTGGATCCCCTTTGAATGACACCAATACTTTAGCCAATTGTTAAAATTGATCATTTTGTCTTTATACTGTGGCATCATTCTTGGTGAGGGTAAGATGCTACTCAAGGTCAGGGTCATACCGGCCTGGGCTACATGATCAGAGAGCTCCTCTATGTCTCTATTCATGTAGTCCAGGGAAGTACGTCTCAGGTCATTCACACCAGCATGAACAATGAAGGAGTCATATTTGTACTTGCTGTGGAGTGACCTGAGTGCTTGTGTTATGTGGTGGATCCTGGCACCCGACAGGCAGCTTACAGTGACCTTCTCCTTGTTCAGCCTGCTGAGTGGGACATCAATGTGTCTGACAATAGAGTCACCTATTACAAGTGTATTAGGTGTGTTGTTTAGCCTTAAGGGCTGTGACTGTGTGGCACACTGACTTTGTGAACTATGTGATACATGGGTATTGTTGTGGGGTAGCGGTTGCTTGGATGTCTGCTTTGGAGGTCTGTGCTGCTTGGGCAGATTTTTATTTAGAGCCTCCAAGTATGTTTTTGTGTGTTTATGTGTTTGGTTTGCTGTTGCGATAGGTCTATGTAAGACTGGATTTGTGGTGTGTGTGGTTACCTTCTCCTCCTGACTGACTGCGCCAGTAATGGGTTGAGAGAGCTCAGCCTCCAGTTTGGCTATATAGTTGCATCTCTCACATATATTTGAGCTTGTTGGGAGGAGGAGAGGGTGGTCTATGTACATAAGGCAGTTGTAACATTGCCTCAAGATTCCCAAATTCACCAGCTGGACTGGAGAGTAAACCCAAAACTGACTTTTGGACATGCCAGAATAGTATAAAGAACTACTTTTTGACTGATCAAAAAGGACCAATAGGGAGCCAAGTACTTAAAGGTAGTATAAGAGGGTGTAGTGCTTTAGTTTATTAGTGCTTACTTATAAGACAATCAATAAAATATTTTTATTTTCAGACTAGAGTGGTCTAGTATACAGGAATTGAGATCCTTTATCTCACAGTAACTCTTTTTTAAAGGTGAGATATTAGCTGCCATGATATTGGATTTTGATTTTTGCTGAGACTTAAACCTTGGAGGCTTATGCAAAGCTTTCTTTACAATGTCAGCATATGAAATTGCATTATGTATCAGGGTTGGATGCACAGCATGTGGCGTGTTAGTGCAATGGTCAAAGCCTGTGTATTTTGTGAGTGTGAAGCTTACATATCTCTTAAATATTAATACTCCTCACAAATTGAGTTATTTGTGTTTGGTAAGAGTTCATTATGAGTATAAGACATTTCCTAAACTACCTTTGGATACCTAATGCAATGAGGCTAGCAACAGTGGAAAAACAAGTAGGCTGACCTTCCATATTGTAAGGTGTGAAATAAAACTTGATTGATTTAGAGATTTAGAGAGAATTGCAGTTTAAATAATATTGAGATTTACAGTTTATTGTGATGGTAATCAGTTAAAGGGTGGATGGTGCAGTTGTGCACATATGTCTACTTAAGTAAATATGTAACCTGTGTGTGTGTGTGTGTGTGTGTGTGTGTGTGTGTGTGTGTGTGTGTGTGTGTGTGTGTGTGTATATATATATATATATATATATATATATATATATATATATATATATATATATATATATATACAACTATAACACCATTGAGTTGAAACAGAAAAAGACTGTGGGAAGGAATTATAAATATGATGTCATTTTATACTTAGCGGACAGAATGATGTCTTTTAAGTGGAGACATTAAAATATTTATTTACAAATGGAGGTAGAGTGGTATAGGGAAAGGACGAATAAATATGGAGGGTTACTGAAAGAGTGTGTAGGGGAAGAACAGAATGGGCATAATTAAAAAAGAAAGACAGTGTTGTATAAAGGAATATAGAAGTTACTGGAGAGAACAGAAATGTACATGGACTATTCTAACTATTTGAATGTATATGTTTTAACAGAGGAAACTGAAGGGTTAACCTCTGTCCAGCAAACTTTAGAAAAAATATCTGAAATTAAATCACTTTATAGGCTAGGCCATAAAGATGCTATCTCACAGGTTTCAAGGCAGGCAGAGACACAAAGTCTGTACTAGGAAGCTTTCTGTATTGTCTTTGGGGTGAGCTAATTACAACTCTGGAAGTGAGGAGGAATGCAATTGTTTTATGACTTCCAGCACCTGCCAAAGATCTGGGCAAAAGCCCTTCTGTGGGTATTTTTACAGGTGGGTGCTAAGTCCTGCTAACTGCCAGCAATGAGGGTTTTGCCTAGGAACTAGAAGTCAGATGTCATTCTGCAAGCTATCCCAGCAGTAATATTTTAAATATTATTTTGAGAGACAGATCATTCTGTATTCTGTCTTGGGCCTGACAACAACAAGAAGGACCATTCACCACATCATCTGCCTTGCTCTAACTCTCTTAGATACAGTCAGGAATATAGGGAAGCTTAGTTTATATATTGTTTTTCTTTATTTGTCTGAGCCTGTCCTGCAATGTTATCTTAAATATTTCCTGCGGTTTTGACCTCTGATGTCACTGTGAATATATATTTAGTATTGTCTTGTTCTTTTATTATTTATTGTTAAATATATTTAAACCTTTCATTGTGACTGATCTTTGCAGAGATATTTAAGTTTTTAGAGTACTTGCATATTTATTTGGTGACACTGTGTGGGCCACTCATAATAGCCTTGCTCTGGTCAAACTACCATTTGTATTAATATTACTTGTTCAGTGTATTAAAGGTCTGATGAAGCAAGTATTGTGAAAGCGCTTACCTCATGAATAAACACAGTGTTTGATTTTATACGTTGCAGTTTTTCATTTTATATTTTAGCATAAATTCATGTCACTTGGCCGTTCCTTCTCCTATTGGACTAGTTGGATTTTATTATTATTTATTCTTGAGGGAAGGAGCGCTTATACAGTGGGTCTTCGTGTTTGCTTGATTTTTTAATATTACTTTTACTCAGTATGTTGTGTTCCCTTGGAAGAACCTTAAGGTAGCTGGTGAGGGGTTCTGGTGGCAGTGGTAACTACCTTAAATCTGGGTAAAACAGGGCACCTGTGCCAGCCTTTCCCTGGTGTCTGTCTGTTTGTGTGACTGTGTGTGTGTGTGTGTATGTGTGTATGTGCAAATCAAATCTCAAAGAGTGTGTGTGTCAGCTACTTGGGCAGGGACACTAAGCACTGGTTTGACATAGAGAGAGTTGGGGGATTGGCTTGGAACCCTGGATAAGGACTCATCTCTATAGCTGTGCCAGTGAGGAGTTTTATCAGGGATCTGAAGAAAGAGGGAGAAACCAGCCCCAGACTGACTATGGTCTCTGTGTGCTCTTAAGGACAATTGCACTTGGTGCAGAGAGCTGCATTTGGAAATAGTGTGTGTGTGTACCCATTATCCTGCCAGTGAACGTCCCCTATAGGTGCCAGTGGTGAGGATTGAGGCTCTTTGATTACTGGTCCAGTAATGGGTCATCACACTATCCATATAGTAGTTATGAATAACTAAAACTATCCACATAGTAGCTATATATATCAGACTACAAGAATCTCCTGCATTCCTGGCTGTTGCAGTAGTGGCCATCAGGCAGAAACTGGGGTTCGACACCTTTTCAGTAAACATGAAGCACAAGTAAATTGTTCGTTTGTGTCTTTCGGCTTTTCCCGGTTAGGGGTTGCCACAGCAAAACTCCGGTCCGCTAATGATTGGCAGTTGATTTTTACGTACCGGCTTGCCAGGCCTGACGCACAACCTTCAATGAAGGTACACCCATTCACGCATGTCTCCACGCAGAGGACGCTCTAGCTGAGAATCGAACCGGACAGCATCTTACTGTGAGGCGACAACGCTACAGCAGTACCACCACCGCGGGTCATGAAGCACAAGTAAATGAATACTTTAAATTCAATATCATTTCTCTACTTATCTATATAATGTTTTCTCACAGGAGTTGAACTGAACTGAGACATATAATAGTTAAGTGTTATATAAACTATTGTATTGGGTCTACTTTTAAAGTTCGAAATCCCAAAACTTAGAACCTCTAAATCCCGACGTTCAGAAATTTGAGGTTTTGGAATCTTGAAATGTATCAATGGGGATCACTGTACAGTGCAGAATGGGTACTTTACCATTCTCTTCGCTATAGTGCAATCTTGGAGTTTGGTATATTTAAGTAGCAGGGGGTGTGGGGGGTGCCGGGGGCTTGACTCCCCCCCCCCCCCTGCAAAAACATGATTTCTGAGGTTTTCTTCTTTTAGGAATTTTTTATTTTTCATTTCGAGATTCCAAAACCTCAAACTTCTGAACATTGGGATTTAAAGGTTTAAGGTTTGGGGATTTTAAAATTTAAAAGTAGACCCATTGTATTTCCACAGGACAGATAATTAGTCCTCCAAATCTTACAGTAGTTGACACTTCATGCCATCCAGGTTTGTGAAATATCTGTATGAGCCACTGGATCTGCCTCATAAACTAATAGTTTCTAAAATGTTATTTTACTCCTTAGGATCAGTAAGATATGGCAGGGATTATTAATTTAATTTGTCTGTAATACAGCCTGCTTCAATCATATTTTATTGTAAGATTTTGAGCAGTCATGTCTCCCTCATTTAGTTCTTGTGCAGAATACTGCTAGCCAGAAGGAAGACCCCAAGGGCTTGGAACTTCTGAAGAAAGTTGACAAGATCAATGCAGATCTGAACCAGACAGAGAATGACATTCTTAATCGGATGAGGGTACCTATAAACCGAAATGCTCCTTCAAAGGACTTAAGCTCTAGACTCAGTGACCATGAGGTGAGATCAATCAAACATGGCCTGGAGTGAAAAAGGAAAAAAATAATGGTTCTGTTAACTTAATTCATTTATTTGCTTACTTATGATAAGGTTGAACAGCCACCAGTATTGGTACCTCATAATGTTTGCTGCCTTAGCTTGATTCTTTTCTAAGGTACCACCTCTGTAGAGTTTTTATATTTGTTCATGTACCTCTGAGGTTTTCCTCTCACACTCCCAACACTCATGCTAGCAGTGAACTAACAATACTAAATTGCCTTAAGCATGTGTGTGTGTGTGTGTGTGTGTGTGTGTGTGTGTGTGTGTGTGTGTGTGTGTGTGTGTGTGTGTGTGTGTGTGTGTGTGCGTGTGCGTGTGTGCGCGCGCGTGCATGTGTCCGTTTGTAGTGTAGCATTCTCTACAGGACTAGCTACAGTAAAACACTCACTGTTTTACGTGACTGCCTCCAACCCTCTCATAACCCCAAACTAGATAAAGCAAGTCTAGAAGTACAGAAATGGACTTACAGAAATAGCCTTTTTTTCTGCTTGACAAGGTCACAAACATTAATGTAGGAAGCAAAAACAGACAGGTTTATGCATGCAAATATTACTATTTGCTAAGCAGTTTGAAGTATAGTAATAAACATTTTTCAGTTAATTATTCACTATTACAGAATTAAATTTTTAACTTTTTTTGTGTTATTTTGGAAATGAGGAGTGCACTTTAAGTAAACTGATAAGTGGAAATATTTTTAGTTAGAAATGAATTTTGCTAGAACCGATTGTCATGTGTTTCAAGTGTTTGGGGCATTTAGCACTTTGTAGCATTGGATGTTAAAGAAGATATCCAACTTAATAAAACAAATACTAAATAGCAAGTCCCTTGAGCAAAGTAGTGTATATTTTCTCAGTACGGTAGTAATGTTACAAATTGTAAAGCTGCACTTATGTAACTTTACCAAACACTTTTATTCAAGATCCGGAATAAAATTTGCATGACATTAAAATGTAGTGCAACAGAACCATCCTGGCAAATATAACATTCTACTGGCATAGCTTATGCATGTACAGCCAAGATTTTTTTTTTAGTCTGCCATATGGAATCTGTTTCATGGTGCTCACAGTAAATCATGGATTCCAATGGAAGAGGTACAGCAAATCAAAGCAGAGCATGCTTACACTTATATTCAAATCCACAAAGGAGGACTACATCTCAGTAGTGTTGCAGAATTATAAATATTATATGCAACACACTAAAATTTAAAGCTCTGAACAATGAGGCTGTAACTTCATGAAGGAGTGCAATGCTTATGTAGATCTTCAAAAAGATCACAGTCTTAAAAGTATTTAGTGGTGCACAAATTCAGAAACTGTTTAATGTGATCTGTCTCTGACTTCTTTGCAGGGTACTGTTCGGACACTGCAAAAGATAGGCACAGAGAAGGATGCTCTGCAGAAGGAATGTGAAAAATATCTGTCCAGCAAGCCCAGTGGTGTCACAGCTGCACAACTCCCAAGCGCACTCAGCGACATGAAGAACAAGTACAATGACGTCACTGCGCTGTCAAAACTGTACCAGGACAAGTATGTCAAGAGTCAGGCTACTGTTATCTATATTGTTTAGTATTCCACTGTAATGTAGTAAATGGAGTGGTCTTGTGAAGACATGCAAGGCTGTTCTTTACTAAGGTAACTCATGGCTGTTATAGCATGAGTGCTGATATCTAGAGGGTAGCAATGATGTTTATATTGTGGCTGTCAGATTAATACAAAGAATTAAAGCTGTGATCTACTAACATGTTTCATCTGTGGTCATTGGTTTGATTCCCTCAGTCTCCATAAACAAGTCACTTGACAAGAAATTCCTGCCAGCTTTCCCCTGGAAAAGAGGGACTTGTGTCTACTAGGCTTACCTGGTTATCAAGTTAATCAGATAAAAAAATGAATTAAAATAAATATTTGAAGTAGAAAATATGACAAAATATCGTATATGGATAAGTTTATATGAAAACAAATTTCATTAGGGAAAACTATAGAACTAAAGTATTGTATATAAATAAATAGAAGGTATTCCATGTGATAGATTTCAGCTGCAACTGAACAATAAATGAATCAAAAGATATTTACTAGTACAATCTAGTGAGCAGTGAGAGACTTCAGTAAAGTAGGGATGGCACAGGGGGCAGAGATTTTAGTAGATTATGCAGCAAGAACCTATGTGTTTATCAGAAGGAAGAGCAAAGGAAAAAAAAAATAAACAGTGACTTTGTATGAGAAGCTAAACTGCATTAGTGAGCAGAGGTGAGGATTGTACAGGGTAATGATCTCCATACAACAGTGCCTTGAAATGGAAGGCTGTTGATCCAAGCTCAAGAAAGTACTAATATAGCATGAGGAAGAAGTATTGAAAAGCTGAGAGCTCTGAAACTGCACAAAAATGCAACAGGCTTACAGTTTAAAGGAAAGGTGCAAAGATGAACAAAAATATAGGAAATGCACTAGTGATGAACAGTTCATATTAGCTATAAGGTTAACAGCAAAGAGAGCCAAGGAGTGCACAAGAATAGATACATGGTTAACCCCAAGAACATAGCACTTTAAGTCAAAGCATACTTTCTAAATGTATATATATATATTTAGGGCCCAAACCCAATAAATTTATAAACATAGCAGAAAAAAGCAATCATCTATCAAATATACTTTTAACTGTTATGAGCTGTTGCAGTGCTTCCCATGACAACTCACCTTCCCCAATCACTATGCACTGCAATTGGTTAGGGTTATTATATTTTATTGTAATTAGTTTTATGAAATATGCTATTAACTTCAGTACTTAATCTTTGTTAGAAGTTTAATAATAGCTATTGAAAGTGTAGTTGGTGACAATTTCAAAGTCACTGGATTGTAATGTGATTATTCTTTTGGGATTTCTTAACTGACGTTCCTATATGGAAGCCATTTCTGTTGATGATAGAGTGGTTACTACTGTGTTGGCGATGGCAGCTGAGATACTGATTATTATGGGGGGTGTGACTCTTAAATGGAAAACTATAAAATATGTGATGCTTTTGGAGCTGTGTGAGTCTATATAGCATGTTTTTCTACAAAATTATCCCAATTTTAATGGTACACTTGAAAAATAAAGCACTAAGGGATTTGGGTGATGATCTTCAGAGGAATCTGACAGTTTTTATTGCACAGTGTGCTGAGCTGGAAAATAAAGCCTGGCAGAAAAAAATGTATGTATGACTGGAATTCAAGAGAAGAAAGAAGGCTTGAATTGTGTAGATTATAAAACAAGTAAACTGAATAATTGAGTAAGTATTCCTGTTGACAAAGAGTGGTATAGAAAAAGGAAGAATGAATGTGCAGGGTTACTGAAAGAGTATGTGGGGAAAACCAGAATGGGCATATTCAAAAAGAAAGAGAGTGTTGTATGATGGAATATAGAAGTAATGAACAGATTAATTCAGATATAATGATGTATGTTAAAAAGGAAAAATGGAGGAGGTGATACCTTTACTGGCAAAGTGTAACAATAGAAGAATGGAAGGTGGATATATTAATAAATAATGCAGCAAGATGAAGTTATGCATAGGCTTGCATCTCCACAATTTCCAAACTATTGTCACTTTGCACACTATGGGTTAGATTCTGTATACACTGTCCCGGCAACACATTTAGGAAGATTGGTTAGTAAGTCTCATCATTTTTAATTCATTGTAAGTCCTGGTATGGTATAGAACAAGTTTTATCACAGCCCTAGAATTCTGGTAAAGGCTGTATTGGGTGGGGGCTGTTAACACTTTTTGATATTGACTATTCACAGCAGACAGCATTTGAGAGTGTCATTTTTTAGGTGATGGAAGATATAAGAAAAAAATATGAAAATCACTGACATATCATCAAAGTTGAAGATGTTTTCCCTACTGGCATGATTTATTTTATAAGTCCTGCCATGGCAATGAACAAGTATGTTCCTCCATTTGAGAGCTGTGAGAATACTAGAAAGGTATGAGACGGTATTGCTCAAGGGAAGTAAGTGTTTTGTCAGGAATGAAAAGAAAGGAAGAACTGTATTATCTGGATTCTAGCATGGAGAACAGTTATCCAAGGGTACATGGATTATTAATAAAAATTGTGATAATTTTGTTAAAGATGACTGTGCAAATTGAACTGCTTTCTTTTTGTTAATTTACCTTTTATGTCCTATTGTTAATTAATGAGAGTTTGATTAAGTTGACCTACTTGGGCGAGTGCTACTCCTTCCATCCAATGAGATGATGATTTTATTAGATGGCACTTTATTCATGGAGTGGTGATGTTTTTGATTAAGGATTCTATAGCTCATCTCATAAAAGCTAATTCATTTTTATAATAGTGTTTATTCTAGGGTATTTCTAATTGAGATTTACAGGGTTATCTGTTCTCTAGCATTAGCATTTCAGTTTACTGAGAGTAAGCTGATCTTTCATGTCCAGCTTAGTGTGTGAACAAGGATCACAGGACTTGGTGCAGTTTATGGATACTAATGATTGCCTGATAGTATATATAAATGACAGATTGGATGTATGACTTGTTGAATAGCAAGTTCTTGTCCAATGTCAGGAATAAATGACTTCCCACAATCAGAGTCTTGCTGGCTGGATGGAGGGGAATGCTACAGCACAGCATAGGTATCACCTGTTTTTTGAATAGTTATTGCAAGTTGATTGGGCGCACTCTGAAATAATTGAAAAATGCAAACACGGTGTAGAGTGTGTAAAGAAAAATGTTCTCAAGTTAGGTTATGTTTGAAAATGATCGGGTAGATTATAAGTAATGTATAATGTTTGCATCTGAGAGCATGTCAGTATGGTTTGTGAAGTAAAATGCTTGCAATTAAGATCGTGTTGGTGTGGCTTGTTTTCATTTATATAATGTTATGATTGTCTGTTTCATAAGTAATGGTTTAATTAAGATGTTTCTTGTTTAAAAAAGGGCAGGAGTTGAATAATTTATGTAATGTTGCTTAGATTATATGATATATAGCAATATATGTGAAGTATACTGTTTGTAAATGTCAGCTTGTTAGTGCAGTTTGTTTACTTTTATGCAAATGTAAAGTTGCCTTTGTCACAAGTGGTAATTTAATAAAGGTGTTTAAAAAATTAGGTTAAAGTAACTGACTAAGGAATGATGTGTAAAATTGTTAAAGTGATTGAAGGAGATTGGGGGTGGCTCACTTCTCTGGCCACATCTTATATTAAATGCTCTTATATAATAGTTTCTTTGATTAGATTTTGTATCTGGAGAGAAATATTGAAAGTGAATCATGAAGGTGAATTGATAATATATTAAATTTATATAACAGGTGCTTAGAAAAGTAGAATTTAGGATTAGTAAGAATTACCAGTCAGGTACTACTAATGCTGTTACTGCAAAACTGATAAGGATAGAATTGCTTTGTTGATATTACATTGTATTAGATGGTGTGTGCATGAATTTGGGGGGTACAAAGGATGATATTTTATCGTAGCTGGTCAGGCACTAACTGTCCGTTAGCTAAATACAAGAGGCCTGATGCCTAAAGAGAAGGTTGTGTAAATGAGTGCTGCCTCCCTGGTAATTACAAATTCTAAAGTTTGATGAATATTGTGACACCTCTGCACTGGCCCAGTAATCAAGGAGCCTCAATCCTCACCACTGGTAACAGTGAGGGACATACACAATGGGAGGATTACAAGTACACACACAGTAAAGTACAATTTTCCTTAAGAGCACACAGAGACCAAAGTCAGTTTGGGGCTGGTTTCTCCCTTGTTTTCCAGATTCCTAATAAGACTCCCCACTGGCACAGCTATAGGGTTGATATTTCAGCTGAGTGGTCAAACCAAAACCTCCGGGACCCTCTGTGTCCAACCAGTGCTTCATGTTCCTGCCAAGTGGCTCACACACACACACACACACACACACACACACACACACACACACACACTTTGATATTTGATTTATATACAAACACACACACACACACAAACACCGGGGAAAGGCTGGCACAAGTTTACCAGCTATGCCCATTTCTGCCCAAACTTTAAGGTAGTTCTCACTGCCACCAACGACTCTTTATCAGCTACTCTAAGGCCCTTACAAAGGGTGCCCAATTCTACTAGGATCAGAGCAGTCCTTGGTCAGTTGTGATTGTTTCTCAAACACTAACTTGTCTTTGCTTTGGCTCATTAGCAGCAGTACAAAGAACTGCCTGCACACACCCTTGTTCTCCCCTCCCCCTTCCCTGTTTATTACCTTAAGACAATCCCAAAGTTAATAAATATTACCTGTGGCAGGCACCATTTTTTAAAACTACAATCACCCTTGTCACTATCATATGTTCATTCATCAATTAACTCTGTTACCTGATTGTTTCCAGCCCCCTCATAAGAGCAACTAACAGGGTCTCTACCCACTTCGCTCCCCACCCTGTCCCCTATTTCCTCCCGCCCCCAGTGTTCCCACCTTTATTACACTCACAAACCCCTCCCATCTTTCCAGTAGCCAACCACAGCGCTAACCCAACACTACCTCCTCCATCTTCCCACTACTATCACACCTCCTCAACTAACATGTACAAGCATACCTTACCTATGCTCACTGCATGCACTCTCCTTGCATATCTTACATCCCACCAAAGCTCTATCATTCCCGCACTCAACCACTACCACTGTACTACTACTCACACCACCACTCATGTCTCACCCTCACTCAGCTCCCCTCCCACCAACTCAAGAACCATCCCTATGCACCCCCCACATATTCTACCAACTATATTACTCAAACATAAAACATACCTACAACTTAACATAGTAACCCTCCCACCATACCTATTACCCAAAGAGCACAATCATAAAGTTTCCCTTATAAACAAACACATTCAAAAACTGAGAAAACTAATAACCTCATGCATATCAAAACTAGCCCTAAGTGGAGATATCCACCCCAACCCTGGCCCTACCGTCTCCAACCCCAATCCTCATAATCAGACTAGAAACCACAACTTCTCCCATATTACAGACAATAGAAAGCCAAATGACTTCCTTCTACTAAGCCTAAATATTAGAAGTATATCCAACAAAGTCCATGAACTCCATGCCACCATAGACTTGTACTCCCCAGATATAGTCATCCTAATGGAAACCTGGCTAAAACCTCACATTACCAGTGAGCAAATACTCCCTACAGGTTATGGCATACTAAGAGTAGACCGGCTAAACAAGAAAGGAAGCGGTGTAGCTATAATATTTAAACAGCATCTAAACATCCAGATCTTAAAATCATCAGCTCCACAAATAGGCAATGAAGAAATAATATATACCAACCTCAAAATAAATCAAAACAAAACCATCAACATAATTGGATGCTACTTCCCACCTGGCCAAAACATCCCTCCACTAGAAAACCTCCTCAGCTGGTCTACCCACCATCTCCCCCAAGAAACTATCATTTTAGGTGATTTCAATATTGACTGGCAATCCTGTTCTGGCAACCATCCAACCCATCATGTAAACCTTCATGGCTTCATCCAACTAGTCCAGTCGCCAACCAGGATAAATAAAAACTCTAGCAAGCACACTACCCTGGACTGGATACTAGTCAGTAAGAGCCCCCAGTAACAGGCTATAACAGTATATAACAGGCTGCTTATCAGATAGCCTCAGTGATCACTCCCCAACATTCCTACTGAAAAAATACCTATACCAAGCTAAACCTGTCGTCTACCATCAGATACCTAAAAAAATAAACTTTAACCCACTCACATTCATCTCATCCCACAAAGAATGTAACTGACATCCTCTAAAGTACCTCAGTTGCATTTTTTAATACTACCTTCCTGAGCATCCTTAATTACCATGCCCCCATAAGACTTTCCAGAATCAAAGCACAACCCTCCCATGGATACAGAAAACCACTACGTCAGAAATGAAAAACAGGGATAAAGCCTGGGAGCACTGGCACAAAACCAAGACCCCCTCAACTAGACAGAAATTCCTAGAACTACACAATAGAGTCAAAAAGCTAACAAAACAGGACAAATTCCAATACTACCAGTCTGCCCTAGACTCCTCCGAACACAGCCCCAAACAATTCTGGTCCTCCATAAACTCCATCCTCCACCCAGGTAAAGTCAGTACCCCTCCTCCTAACATCCCTCACTCCTCAGAAAATATTGCTACCTCATTCAACACACACTTCACACAAACCATACTATCACTAGCCAAACAACACAACCACCCTCCCCTCCAACCCACACCTTCAACTACTAATCTCCCCACTGCCTTCTCTTTTTCTCCTGTACCTACCTCCAACATAAAAAATCTCTTAACTAAACTTAAACCCACCAAATTAGCAGCAGACAACCTCCCAAGTGAATACCTACAAATCGCAGCTGATGCTCTGGCCTACCCAGTATCCATCTTGATTAACCGATCTGTCAGAAAGTTATGTTCCCACACTGTGGAAAGTATCACATATAATTCCCCTCCACAAAGGCGGACCCTCCACAGAACTAACCAATTACCGCCGCATAGCTATTCTCTCTCCACTCTCCAAAATACTAGAGAGATGCATACACTCTCAGGTCTCAGACTATTTCCTTATTAACAACCTCCTTTCCTATACTCAGCATGGTTTCCAACCAAACCATAGCACCATCACTGCCTTACTCTCCTTTACTAACACTATCCTTCAGCATAAAAACAATGGCTATCTCTCCTCTGCTACTTTCCTAGACCTATCTAAAGCATTTGACAGGTCCCACACAAACAACTTATCTCTGTCCTCAATAACCTATCCTTCTCACAATCAGTCACCAACTGGTTTCAGAGTTACCTGTCTGACCGCCAACAATCTGTTGTATGGCAGAATGACATGTCTCCCCAACTACCTATCTCCATAGGGGTTCCCCAAGGATCCATCCTTGGACCCCTACTCGTCTCTGTTTTCACAAATAATCTAGCCTCTGCCACCACACATGGCACACTCATACAATACACAGATGACTTTACCATCATCTGCTCAGCCCAGTCTCTACCCAAACTGCAAAAAATCACACAGGAAGCCTTTTCCTCTGTTGAAATTTGGTTATCTGATGCCCAATTAATACTCAACCCAAACAAAACTAAACTACTCATCTTCCAACCCACCAAACATACTCAAAACAACTCTCACTTTAACATCACAGCAAAAAACAACACACTATATACCCAACTGAACACACCAAATTGCTAGGAGTGGAAATAGACAATAAACTAAAATTTGACATTCACATATCCATGACCATAAAAAAAGTTCACAAAAAAACTAGGAGCGTTATACAGAAATAAGCATCTTCTCACCAAAGCAGCAAAGATTTCAGTAGCAAATTCCCACCTTATCTCCACCCTACTTTATGCATCTCCAATATATACCAACCTAAGGCAATGCGATCTAAACAAGCTAGAGACCTGCTACAACAAAATTGCCAAATTCGCCACAGGGGCATCCTACCGTAGTCACCACTGTCTCTCACTTGCTGAACTGGGCTGGCTTGAACTCCCTCACCTCCTTCAATGGTATCAACTCTCACTCACCCACAAACTAGTAAACCATCCACTAAATGTCCCATCCCTCCAGAATCTACTCCAACCCTATAGCACTACCAGACCACTAAGATCCAGCAACAAGAATCACTTGCAGATCACTAAAGCCAATAACTCTGCTGGTGAAGCACTATTCTCTTGCACCATAGCCAAATTATGGAACTCCCTCCCACCCACAATTACCTCCATACCATCATGCACCCACTTCAAAACTTTACTAAAAACGCACCTAAAAACATGCTGGCTATGCCCTTGCAACTCCCACTATAGTATCACCCACCCCATCCAACCACTACCTTTCTTTCCACTCCACTAACTATCTTGATTATAGCAAGCTAAGATGCTCATAAGCCTAGTACTTATACAGCAGGAACTTCTTATTTTAACATTTGTTAATGTCTGTTATGTACTTCACAGATAAAGATTATAGTTGTCTACTGATGTACTATGTTCTTCATCTGTAAATATGTTGTAAGTAATTGCTATGTAAATTGTTAATCGCTATGTAATCCAATGTAACTACTGTCTGTTTATTTTAACTGTGGAGCTTTTCTCCCCGGGCCTCCGCTGAAAATGGACCTACGTCCAGTCGGACACTCCTGGTCAACAAATATAAATAAAATAAAATAAATAAAAATAAAATAAAATAAATACTGTGTAATGTTACTAATAATCCAAATGGTAGTTTTGACCAAGAAGGCTATTGGAGTGGCCTGTACAGTGTCACCAGATACATATGCAAGTACTCTCGGAGCTTAAATATCTCTAAACAAACCAGCCACAATTAAAAAGGTTTAAATATATTTAATAACAATTAAGAACAAAACAATACTCAATAACAAACATAGTTACTTCAGAGTTCAAAATCACAAGAAATATTTTATAATGATATTGCAGGACAGTCTCAAATAAGTACAGAAAACATCTAAAGAAATATTTACTATATTCCAGTCTAGCTCTAAGAGAGATACTAAGCTCTAACTCTTACTTACAGGCAACATGCAGGTAGAAGTGCTGAGTAGATGTTTCTAGGTCCACGACAAGATACAAAATTCCTGGTCTCTCTCTCTCTCTCTGAGAGAGTTCTTAAATTAATATCACATATTACTGCTGGTTTAGCCAGGACAACACCACTGTTTGTCACCTGACTTCAGTTCCCAGGCTAAAACAGAAACAAATAGAATTTTAACATCTCTGTGTGAGAAATACATCCCTCTCAGATCTTTGCTAAGAACTGGATGTCATAAACCAGTAAAAATGTTACATTTTAAACCTAGTAATTACTTTTCTTTTCAGACAATAGAAAAACTTCTAGCTCTAGATATTGTGTCTACTTGCTGTATTGAAACTAACTTTTATAGCACGTTGTAAAGCACTTAATTTCAACTTATTTTCTTGAGGTTTTGGTAAGTTAATCTTCTATGTTCCAGCAGGGTATGCTGTGGTTACATTCTTGAAGCTCAGTACTGTACAAACCCTGTTCAACACATACTTCCACACCGGTAGTTTAATATAGACATAACATATAGTTATCTTACATTTGTAAGACCAGCCTATGAATCATGTTGATATTCACAAATTACATGATTACTTACAAAATTCCACATAGTGGGCTGGCAGTGTCACAAATATGTTATGTTTAAATGGAAACTGCTTAAATTTTGCAAATAATTTATTTTATTATAGAGTAAGGGGGCAGGGGTATTTCAGTGCATCTCAGAAGTGTATGAGTTTACAAATAACACTGCTGCTTGTAAAAAGATTTGAGATAAATATGTTATATATCATCATGCTTTGAGGGGACGTTCATTTCTATACACAAATACATGAAACATGCTTTGTTGGAACATATTAATTTCTGTGTACACATATCTCTCTCTATCTCTTTTTCTTGTTTCTGCCTCTGTCAGTTTATTTATACATCTCTGTATTTGTTTCTCTCAATGTATATCTGTCTCTCTCTCTCTCTCATTCACTAAAATATAAAAGATGTACTCTAAAACAACACAACAAATGAATTTATGACTGGTAACTTTACATAACAATTCAGGTAAGACAGCAAGTGTTCATATTCAGTATTCAGGGGAATAGTCTTAATGTAAACTCCACTGAAAATCTGATGCCGGGTGCTTTGCATAACACTAGCATTATTTTTATGACTCTTCTGCTTGATATTGCATTTGTTGGTTCATATCTGCTATTCACTACATAACATCTACTTCCTTTATTTCAATAGAGGGAAGTCTGCGTTGAACTTAGAGAACCAGATCAAGAAGACAGACAGCATCATCACTTCCTTTGAAAATGAACTGGCACAGGAAAACTCAATCCCAGCATCCTCTAATGTTCTGCAGGACCGCATAAAGGAGTTACAGGTGAAGAAATGGGCAGGTTTAAAGGCGGCAGATCATTCTTGGCTAAACATTTTCAGCTTCCTCACTACCCACATATATTGCAGAAACAGCAGTTGAAAGTGTATGTCTTTTGCCCCCACTTTCCAATGATTTGTTCTTCTCACCTAAAGATTCAAAAAGCTTTTCAGTCATGACATGTTAAATCTACTGAAATTTGTTGATCTACAGCAGATATGTCCATCAGTATCCTAGCCTACAATCTCAGACATAGCTGGGCTATCTATTACCTAAGAAAGCCCTCAGACCTTGAACATATCCCTTATTTATTCATTAATTTGTTAACCTGATAAGAAAAGGGGTGCAAGGATTATTTTCAGACATGATGGCCCAGGACTAAGTCACAACTATACAAAAATAGGTTACATAAAAGGAAGAGACTATAGAAACAGTTTACGATTAGGTATCTAAAGACAAGAACAACCATCGACGTGACAAAGCGGTAACAAAGCCATAATACTGCTGCAACAGTAACCCCTTAGTAACAAAACATTAATTTGTTAACCTGATAAGAAAAGGGGTGCAAAAATTATTTTCAGACATGATGGCCCAGGACTAAGTCATAACTATACAAAAATAGGTTACATAAAAGGATGAGACTATAGAAACAGTTTACGATTAGGTATCTAAAGACAAGAACAACCATCAACATGACAAAGAGGTAACAAAGCCATAATACTTCTGCAACAGTAACCCCTTAGTACAAAATGGAAATTATATTTTATGTTTTATAACAAATGCAAAATAAAAAATAATGTTATACCAATTAGTAGTAAACTGATTACAGGTACTGACTGTGACATACTTTTGCTGTCTTGGGCATACTGAATATCTGAGCTCCTTAAGCCAAGTAAAAATTAAAAGTAGTAAAGCTATGTTAAACCTGTGAGGGCATGAAAACTTAGCAGAACTCCATCTAGATTGGTATTTAGCAGAAAGTATACATTAAGGCACAACATAGTTTATATAAAATACTACTAAAATCCATTGAAAGCTGTGAGAAGTATGAAAATTGTTAGTAGTAAGATGGGCAACGGTTTACCATCAAAGGCTTTGAGTTTGTCCTGACCTTTGCTTGAAATTTGTTCACTGTTGCTTCAGAAATGTCTAAGTTACATCAGAAGTTTATCAGATACTACTCCTGACCCAAATGTTTGACAGTGACAATGTGTTAAAACTATACAAAGTTTCTGAGGTGCTCTCTCTGATTCAGTTGCCTACTTGTAACAACATGCTAAGCTGCGTCTTGAATTTACACAGTTAAAATCTTCACTTGGAAGCATTGCAGAACCCTATAATCATGCTATCATCGCAGCATAAAATATTCATTAGAGTGATTGTCATCTTCGAAAACTGACTAGCCAAACATTCATCAGGTAGAGTTTCTCATTATTTTGTTGGAACAGATATGGGTGTGGAGAAGGTATTCCAAGTCATTGATTGAAACAGTCTTCCTCTGTCCCCTCCACAGTTAACTACTGACTTAGTAGGAATAAATGCATGCCTAATACTGGACACACATTCATTCATACTGTTTCATTCATTTGTGGTAACTATTAATAATTCTGGGGTGGAAGTTTGTCCCCAATTAGGGAAAGTAGTATGAGCTCAGAGGAGAATGTATTAAGCTGGGGAGGTTGCAGAAAACTCATTTCTCCAAATGAGCCATGCAGAGTAATTTTCAACTCCACACAAGGCAAGACAAGAAATTTGGTCTTACAGTGTCACAGGATAGTGTAAATGCATACTTGATCAACCATAGTACATTTATGCATGCATAATCATAAATTTCCTTTTTAGCAGAGGATACAGTTCTGGAAAGTCTAAGAAACATAATGGGAATATTAAGATGAACAAATATATATGAAGCTAGCAGGTTTACAGTTTGTAAAATATATATGGCCTATATTAATTTGATGGTCTTGGCTCTTTACAGAAAATGAAGCGTGACTTGGAGAATAAACAAGATAACCTACAGCAGCTTAATGAAAACTTCAGCGATACAGAACAGTGTTGCAGTGCACTTCATACTAACTTCCAGGAGTTTTGCCCTGACCTGCCTAAACAAGAAACAGAAGTTCGGCGCCTTAATGATCGCTTCAATGCTGTTGCCGAACAGCTGAATGAGAGGTGATGATGTGTTACGCTTCTCATTTTGTTCTCCTAAACACAGCTGAAACACTAGAATGTTGAAGACAGTGGTTGCAAAATACCAGTCTCTAGCTAGAACTTGGGTATCCGTAATGAATATAAATCAGATTTTCTTGATACATTGTGCCTTACATTATACGCAACATTCATTTTCTTATTCAGTTACTATAAAGTTCACAGTTTTAGTTCTGAGTGAGTTAAATCAATTAGTTTTTGTAACTTTTTTAATGCATAAGAAAAAAGTTTACATCTTCATAGCTAGGTTCTGAACAAAGAGATAAGTGTCCTTTCCTGTTGTTTTCATGTGTTTTGACAAATATATTAAAGGCAGGAAATTAATACATGATGGTTTTATCAGTTTAATGGAGGAGAGCTAGTAATATCCTTGGATAACAAGCACTCTAAGAAATGCCAATACTGTTAAAATTATCTATTAGATTGCTAACTATGTAATCCCAGTGAGCATATCTGAGATGTTCTGTTTTTTTTTTTTTTAAAGAAAGCCAAAAAAACAAAAGAATTAAAGAACTTGCTAAATTGATGACATATGCAGATGGGAAGCTGATGGAGCTCAGACCTTGTTCTTCAGCTTCACAGCCTCCTTTCCCTTAATTACTATGTTTCAATACTTCCAAGAGCTTTGCACAAATGTGCCAATGACTGGTGCAATGATGTCATCTTTATCTGACACAGTCCTTCAGGAAGAACAGAGTGTTGTGCCAGCCAGCAGCTTGTTTTATTCCTGAAGTAAAGCTTTCCATATGTAAGTAAGGGGTGAGTGATATATCTGTGGGAGTTGCACTGCTGGGAAGATGCTTCATGGAAGTAAGTGGGATCCTGCGAGCTGTTAGTCCTGGCTGGTATTGGCGAGATCATGAAGGAAGATATAGTAAATAGTATAGTAAGCTGCAGCTGTATCAATGGTTTGTCCTGTTTTCAGAAATTTTAGATCTAAACATTATTCACTTCAATGCTTTGTGTACAATATTCTTTGTGCACAACTTTCAATAATAGAGCATTATTGTCCACAGATAACGTCAAGGTGTTAACCCTGATTACTTAAATTTTCGTAGAACTACAACATTTTGCAAAGAAATTTAAGCATGCATCATATCTTAAATGTTTTAACTTGTTTACTATAAACTGAACAGTAGAGCCTTAGTTTGAACACAGGGAGTCTGAGCTCACCAGTGAACTTGAATTGCCATAGCAAAGAATGGAAATAAAGGGAATATGGATCAATGATCCCCAGAAACTGTTCCTTTCATTCCACGTTTTTCCTGCAGTTTGTGTTCTGCTGCTAATGTTTTATGGGGTCTATATTAAATTCTCGAAAGCCGACAATGTCGAATCTGACATTGTCGACACGAGAATAGCGAAACTGCAGAACATCGAACAAGTAAACGGAAATCTCTGTAAGGGGAGATTTCCGTTTACTTCAATGTAGTGTGGTCTTGGAGTTGGTATATTTAAGTAGTGCAGGGTGGGGGGTGCAGGGGGGCTTGCCCCCAGCCTACACCGTTTAGTTTTTTTTTTTTTTTCTGAACATTTGATGTTTTAACAGTTTGATCACTAAAGGTCGACCTTTAGTGATTCGAACTGTTAAATATTCAATGTTCTAATATAGACCCTGTTTTATGTTGCAGAAAACAAGTGATATCTAGGCAGAAGTATTTACTGAAGATGTCAAATCAGTGTCACAAATAAGCACATATATTTTTGTGTCTATATAATCCTTTGAACAATAAAAGACTGAAAACATCTCCCCTTACCAGCAAGTAGGAAAGTACCTGCACTTTTACAGGTCCCACACTGTGGACCATGGGGTCATTCTACCATGTCAAATTTAGGGTAAAGGACGGCTTAGAAAGCTACTGACATTTTAGACAAAGACTCTGGAAGACATAACTACATACAGGTCCACTTGCATTTCATTAGTATTCTAAACAGTTCTACCTATATCAAATACAGTACAAATCTTCACAAATCCATGATACTTTCTATTAGTAGTCATCCTGCAATATTTATCTTTTTTCCCTTTTTTGGACATTTTATTCTCCCTAGTACATCATTCTTTCATAACTCTATCCAGTGCCCCAAATCCATCACCATGTCTACCAGCCACTAAGTACCCCCCAGACTTCCTCTGACAGGGTTAGGATGAGAGCAGAGCTTAAGGGTTTCCTTTTAACCTACCCTGTTGTTTCCACTTCCTCATGTTCACAGTGGTACATCTGAGGAGTGAGTGTGCAATGGAGATGTGCAGTGTTTTGCCCTACCTCCACAACAGATCAGCCATGTCTCCATCCTTCCCCCTTAGACTACACCTCCCAAATGTGATGTCCCCAAACTCCACCTGGGATCATCACAGAAGATGGCCAAAGGGCTGCCCATCCCCACATGGGATGGTAACATCCATTCCTCCCTGCCACTCCGTCCGAGTGGTTAATTGAATGCAGGTCACCTCAGCAATAATCAGGCTTTATCCCTCTATACCACTGGAGCGGATAACATTTAACTCTTTCTAGAGCCTATTCATAGGTTCATAGGTTGATACTAGGCTATCGGTCCTAGGGCCTATACAAGCCTAGCCATAACAATTCCCTAGATATTTCTTCCCACAGTATTTACTTCCATGGACCCCTGTCTAGCAGGGCGACTGACGTGATCCCCGGGGTGAATTTTCTATCTCCCATCCAATCATCAAGGTTCTTTTTGAAGAGGGCCAAAGAGGCGCTCTACTTGACATGTATGGGCAGTCTATTCCAGAGTATGGGGAGTCTCTGGGTCAGGAACCTATCCTTCCAGTATGTTTTGTTCATTGTGATGACAAGGTGTAGATCCCTGGAGCATGTGGCTCTGAGGGATTGGGATTTCTTTAAGTGGAGCATGTCCAACAGCTCAGGGTTTGACATGGCCTTGTATGTTAAGCAGAGATTGCCTCTGAGTAGATGATATGCCACAGAGTATAGCTGGAGTTTTTTTAGATGGTCAGCATAGGGCATCTGCTTTAGGCCTGTGATTCTTTTAGTGACGTATTTCTGTGACCTTTCCAGCTGTTGCAGATGTCTTGTGAGGTACATACCAAATGGGGCACTGTACTCTATAATGGGTCTAATGAGGGATGAGTACAATGTCACAATGACCTCCTTTTTTTCTGGATGAAAAGCCCTTACTGATGAGGTGTGCCACATAGAAAGATTTCCTGACTGTTGTGGCAATGTGGTTATCGAAGGTGAGACCACTGTCCACCTGTGTCCCTAAGTCTCTCATCACACTTTCAGTGTTTAGTGTATTGCCACCTATGTGGTAATTAATGGGTACATGTTTTTTCCCATAGGAGATAACTATACATTTCTTGGCATTAAGCTTGAGCCCATGACTCTGGCACCAAGCATCTGTTTCTGTACGGCCCTTTTGTAGAATATCCACATAATTTGGGGATTCAATAAAGGCTCCCAGTTTGCAGTCATCTGCAAACTTTTTTAGCCAGAGTCCCTTAGTGTTGGCCTGTACTTCAGAGAAGTAGATGCCAAACAAGAGCAGTCCCAGGACTGAACCCTGAGGTAGTCCACTTGTCACTTGTCTGGAGCTGGATTTGGAGTCGGCTACTTTTACAGTCTGGGTTCTGTCAGTAAGCCAGTTGGCAACCCTTTGAGTGACGTAGGGATTTATGCCCAGCTTAGTAAGTTTATCTATGATTCCAGAGTGGGGGATGGTGTCAAAGGCCTTGGCGAGGTCCAGATAGGCTGTGTGGACCACCTTACCCTCGTCCACAGCTCTGGAGACTGATTAGAAGCTGTGTGGACCACCTTACCCTCGTCCACAGCTCTGGAGACTGATTAGAAGAAGTCAATCAGGTTCAGGAGACAAGATCGGCCCTTCACAAACCCAAACTGGGTGGGATCCAGTGTTTGAACGTTGCCAATGTCTTTGTTTATAAGTTCCATGATAATGCGTTCCATGCCCTTGCAGATCAGACTCGTCAGACTGATGGGACGGTAGTTCCCAGAATCCGAGGTGGATCCCCCCCTTGTGGAGTGGGATAACTGTAGCTGTGCACCACTCAGTGGTCACAAAATCTGAGGTGAGGCTATGATTAAACATGACACTTAGGTGAGGTGCCAGTTCATTTTGTAGTTCATGTAGTACACAGCCCGGGATGTCATCTGGTCCCATGGATGCTGTAGTCTTAGCTTTGTAGAGTGCAGTTTCTGCCTGTGTGGCCATGATTACCGGAGTTTGGCAATCTTTTGGTACTGAGATGGGCCCTTTAGGGGGTGAGAGGGAGGGGTGAAGTTGGCACTATCTGAGCATTGCCATTTAGATTCTTGACATAACTATAGAATGCCTTGTGGTTGTCTTTGGAATCTTTGGCAATTTTATTTTCGTAACTACCTTTGGAGGATTTTATGAGGGATCTCAGCTTCTTACTGAAGCATGTAAGGGAGTTTTATGCATCCTGGAATTTTCCTCTTTTCTGCAACAGTTTCTTTCTTCTGCTGTATAGTTTGTTTATGGCAGGGGACCACCAGATTGGCTTCCTATTTTGGAGGAGAGTATCTTGGTTCTATTTGGGATGGCACGATTCATGCACAAGTGGATGTGTTCGTACAGTGCCTTAGTGTAGGATTCAGCAGTTGAACTTTCAGCTCCTATCTGCATGGGTGCCATGAAGTTTGTCCCTTCTGACTTCAGTAGCATGAAGTTGGCTTTAGAGAAGTTTTTTACAGAGGTTTCCTTACTGGGGGGTGAGGGTGGGATGTGGATGTCAAGGGTGATTTGCTTATGGTCAGACCTGACCAATGAGGGGGTGACCACTGGTGTGGAGCATCTGTCTCCCATGTTGGTAATGACCAGGTCTAGGATATTTGAGCCCCTGGTCGGACAATAGATTAGTTGATCCAGGATGTTGGAATTTATGAATTCCATGAATCATTGGGAAAAGGTGTTGGTACCCAAGTAGTTTTACCAGTTAATGGCAGGGTAGTTGAAATCACCCAGTATTAGGGTGTTTGGTTGTATATTAATATTTTCCAGTATGTTTAGAAAGGTGTAGTGAGAATCTTAGGGCATGGTGGGAGAACTGTAGCAAGCTACAGTTTGGATTGCAGTCTTACTTAGTGTTAGTTGCACCTGGAGAATTTTAGATGCATTGTGTTGGACAACTAGCCTGGAGGCGTGAATATCCTTGGTGAATATAGGCACTCCTCCAGCTTTAGTGTTTCGGTCTTGGTTTGGTGGCTAAAAGTGTGGTAAGAGTTGTAGCCTGGTATTGCAGGGGTGCTCTCTGGATCCTTTACCATGTCTTAGTTACCGCACAGATATCAATGTTCTCCATTTTTAGGAGTGCCTCGAGAGAGTGCATTTTGAAGTTTAGACTTCTAGCATTGAGTAACATTACCTTCAGATTTCACATGCTTGTATCTGTTACGGTGGTGGTTTTGTCCTTTGAACCTTACCTAAAAAAGGCATTATAGGGGTGGCAAGAGCTTTAGCCAGTAAACTGAATCCCAGGGGTGACAGGTGCAGACCATCTCTGGCAAAGCATCATAGTTTGTCGATCATGTCGTCCCAGGCAGAGAGATACTGGATCCTCTTTGAATGACACCAGAAGCTTAGCCAATTGTTGAAGTCAATCATTTTGTCCTTATACTGTGGTATCATTCTGGGCGAAGGCAGGATGCTACTCAGGGCTAGGGTCATACCTGCCTGGGCCACATGATCCAAGAGCTCTTCCATGTCTCTTTTCATGTAGTCCAGGGAGGTATGTCTCAAGTCATTCACTCCAACATGGACAATGACAGAGTTGTATTTGTACTTGTTGTGGAGTGACTTGAGTGCATGCGTTTTGTGGCGGATCCTGGCACCCGACAGGCAGCTGACTGTAATTTTCTCCTTGTTCAGCCTGGTGAGTAGGACATCAGTGTGCCTGACTATAGAGTCACCTATGACTAAGGTGTTGGGTACATTGTCTTGCCTTAGGGGCTGTTGCTGGGTGGCACACTGGTGTAGTGAGCTATGTGTCACTTTGGTTGTGACTGGTGTTTGTTTGCATTTCAGCTTTGGAGGTCCTTATTGCTTGGGCAGGTTAACGTTAAGGGCCTCCACATATGTGGGTTTAGTGTTGCTATGTGTGGGTGTTGATGGTGTGGGTTTTGAAGAGCTATGTGTTGCTTGAGGTGTAGTGCAGGTGTTAACCTTCTCCTGTTGACTGTCTAGCACAATCTTGGCTGAAGAGAGCTTTGCTTCCAGTTTGGCTATGTAAGTGCATCTCTCACAGGTTGTAGGATTGGGTGGTAGGAGGAGAGGGTTGTCTGTGTACATGAGGCAGTTGCTGTATTGCCCCAGTATGCCCAGATTCACCAGGTGGACAGGAGAAATCACCGGAAGCTGACCCTTGGAAATGCCTGTTTAGGTGCTTTTAAGAGCTGTTTTCCCTTACCTTTGCAAGGTACTTTGCAATTATAGGCTGTTTAGTGCCTATGATTAATTTCTCCTTATTAACAATGACAGCTGAGTGCTTGTATCAGTTTAAGGCTTCCTAGTGCTTTCCAGCAGGTTCTAGAGCAAGTGCTAGTCACAGGGGTTCAGATTTTAGAGCTATTACTGAGAAACCAGCTAGTTCTAAGGGAAAATTTGAAGAGCACACTTTCTGGCACCTGGAACAGTTTAACAGTAGCACCGAGGTGCTGCACGATGTAAAAAATGCACAAACATGCACGTTTTTAAGCCAGAAAGTTGAAAGGGATCGAAATCAGCCCAAAATGGCTAAAATTACAATTTCAGAGCTGGAAACTACTCCTCTAGTGTTAGATAGACAGTACAATGCTCACCACTCCCACCGGTAAGCAGTAGGGCTTCCCTCTACCACATCAAGGTCTGGATAGCTCTGAATACAGAAAATAAAGTCCTGAAACCAGCAAAGCCTGGGATCTGGACTATACTAGCTAGGAAAGGCAGGAAACGTGCAAACAAGACAGTATTTTTTTTTTTTTTTACTAAAATAGGCTAAACAACACAATAATACACTAAATAAACACACAAAAGGCTAACATACTTGAGTGTGTAGCCCTAAACAGTAAATATAATTCAAACTCTACAAAATTAGCAATTTAAAACTTTTTAAATGAAGCAAGGCAGGTGCACAACTGAAAAACGATTTAAGAGGCAGTAATACAGTCAAATAAGTAGCTAGTCTACATATACAGAAAAGTCTATATATACAGAAAAGTAGCTAAAACAAACTAAAACAATTCAGATGCAGTGCAACCCAGAGCACTTGAGTTGTAGCAATATTAAGGCAAATACAGTTTTAATAAATGCACTAAATATTTCCAAAATATTTGAGAAGCACAGTCAGAACACAAGGATATTCAGACAATTTTTTTTTTTTTTTTAAGAAAAGGAGAAAGAAGGAACACAAGGAAAGAAACTAAGTGGTTTGGCTTTCTTAGATCTTCTCTCTGTATTTGGTAGAATGAGCTAATGACACTAGACTGGGAGGAGTGTCCAAGATCAAATTCAGAGTAGGGGTGGGCAACTGCAAGGCCAGCAGGTATAACGACAAGATGCCAATAGGGAGGGAGGGTTGGACAAAACACTACAGAAATATTTATCACAAGTGAGCCAATAGCTATGAAATACAGTACAAGTATGCAGTATACAATAAATTTTCTATAAATATCAAGAATAAGCAATAACTACTACAAATAAGCAAAAAAAAAAACAGGCTACTTATTGCTATATATCACAGATCAGCTGCTCCTCCTCAGATAGCTTTGTGTGTAATCCATACTTGATGTTGTAGTCTTCTACTGTACAATATAGACTGCTGGTCAGAATGAAACTGTAATATCACAATGAATGTATCATGAAAAAAGTACAAGGGTAACAAACTGCTCATGAATGTACACCTTTGTCTTAGGGTTTACTACCTTAGTGATTAATAATGGAGAAGTGAAATATTTCATAAAAATTACTACAGATTAATACATATATTTAACAGGAACCATTGAGGAAGTTTTCTAAAATGTGTCTACTGCATTATAAGTCCAAGAGACTATAAATCTGGGGGTTATGGGGTTGGAAGCAGTAGGCAATTTGTTGTGATTAATAATGGAGAAGTGAAATATTTCATAAAAACTACTACAGATTAATATATATATATTTAACAGGAACCATTGGTGAAGTTGTCTAAAATGTGTCTACTGCATTTTAAGTCCAAGAGATTATAAATCTGGGGGTTATGGAGTTGGAAGCAGTAGGCAATTTGTTGTGAATATGAGGATAAATACAAAACTGGATTTTTTTTTCTTTCTTTACTAATTTTGTTGCACCGATGCTTTAAAGTAGACTAAAGCCTATAAAGTCTAGAGCTCCTGAGCACAGTTCTGAAATTACTGACATGTCCCTGGCAGTGTAGCAGTCCTTATATTCAGAGACAGAAGTCACATATTTTGAATCAAGGTTTTGTATTTTTTCTAACAGAGAGCAAAAACTTCAGAATGCTGACATTGCTTATCAACGTTTCAAATCATCTAATCAGGATTTAAACACATGGATAAACAGCTTACCCAATAACCAGCTCAGTGCTAATGATGGCCTAAGTCAAGTAAACTACAAACTGCAATCACAAAAGGTGAGACAACAAAAAATTGCACCCTGTCTAGGATATTTCAATCTTCTCTCTTGATTCTGTTCAGTTTGCTGTTATATACATGGAAATTCTAAACTAACCAACAAAACACAGTACTGATTCTAAATGTTTCCTCATTATGTTGTTGTTTCAAATTTGGTAGTTACTGGAAATCTATATATGTTTATCTTTATTTTAAGGTGAAATGTTATCCAAAACTTGTTTTGCTTATTGCTGATGCAAATAAATTAGTCCATTGTGAAAAAATATATCAGAAAAAATTCCAAACCCTATGAAAGGCAGGATGAATTTTGTAACCTACTACCCAGTTAGGAAGCCTATTCCTCTGATCCATTAAGTTCCCATAAAAATGTTTAAAGTCCTACCTCTTCTTGCACACTTTTGTCAGTCAAAGCCTCTAATGCCATTCCTCTCTTTCCTGCTTAATGCAGTGCCTTCCACCAGTGTTTTTAACATACTATGTGTTCAAATAATATCACCCCCTATTCTCCCCAGATTTTTTAACTAAAATGCCTAACTCTTGCAGTCTTTCCTCCTAAATCCATAACTGCATAACTACAAATGTTTCAAAACATGGTTGTGAATCTTGTCAGTACCCCTTATTCACAGTAATGGCTCCTTGCTGGAGATGGGTAAAGGCCTGACATTGACTCAATAACCTGAGTTTGAATAACAGTATAGGAGCTGGAGGAGCCTACTGGGGTAAGGTAGGAGTGAGAGATCAAGTCTGGCTCACCATCCTCAGGGAAGGGAAGTGGTCTGTCCTGGTACAATGTTCACTATACTAGGAATATCGGGGTACAGCATGTAGTATCATGGGTCAGAGTGACAACTATGCCACACATTAACCTGCCCAACGATGAACAGCACAAGCTGACTGTCGATCCGCAAAAGCCGCAGAGGAGCATACTCCTCAGTACCAGCAAAGTTCTGAAGGGCTTGGCGCCAAAACCTGTCTTTTACTCAGCTCAGCTTGAGCTGACTAATGGTTTGGACATGTGGAAGGTGCCCTGAAGCTTTGAAGCTGGCTGGCTGATATATGCTACGCAGGATATAACCCATATAGCTTAGGTTACTACTGCAGTGATCGATACAAAGAACATCAGTAAATGCAGTTTATTTCATTTTGTTTGATCTAGAAAGTTAAAGTGCAACTGTTCTCCCAATTGCAAAGCAATATAAATAGCTGTCTGCTTTGAGATGTTGATTTTGCTAGTGTATTTTTGGAGAAGGTCATTTATGTTTGTTGATTAAGTACTAAAGAAAAGCAAGACCTATAATCTGTTTACTAATGCTGAAATTTATTGTCAGTGAGTTGATGCAAGATGGCTTATTGTTGAACTGCATAGTTGTGCCATATATCGTCAGCACAATGTTAAACTAAGTTTGATATTACTTCACAGTCAGACACATGACATTATATTGTTATTTTCTGTTGTCTATTTTACTTCCTCTTACAGAAAGTGGTAGATGAAATAAAACGGAAGGAGCATGACAAAGACTCACTTGTAGATTTATCACATGACCTTCAGACGACTCTGAATGTAAGTTTGCATCTGTTCTGTTTATATTTTTACTTGTGCATTAAGATCTGTTTTGCATAAACTGTTTCTGGACTTAATTGTTGATGTTTTCCCACAGTTCTGATATGGTACCTGTGTCATGTAAATCCTTTAATCATTATACCATGTGCAACTATAAATGCAGTGCATACTCCTAACAGTACATATTCCTACAACATACCTCCCTCTCATAGGTTCATAGGTTCATACTAGGCTATCTGCCCTAGGGCATTTATAAGCCTAGCCAGTGTGTGTGTGGCTTTCACCACCCCTTAGGATGAGAATACTATACCCATTAGTTTGCTGTGCCTCTGTCCAGCAGTGACACAGAGATGATTCCCGGGGTAAACCTACGATCTCCCATCCACTCGTCAATATTTCTCTTGAACAGAGTCAGTGAGGGGCTCTGCCTCACATGGACTGGGATTCTGTTCCATAGTGTAGGGAGTCTCTGGGTGATGAATCTGTCCCTCCAGCACGTCCTATTTATATCTATGTTGAGGTTTAAGTCTCTTGCTCTCGTGGCTCTGGTTGATTTGGATTTTTTGAGGTGGAGCATGTCCATTAATTCCGGGTTGGACATGGCCTTGTATGTCAGGCACAGATCACCTCTGAGCAGACGGTATGTGACTGAATAGAGCTGGAGATTCTTCAGTCGGGCAGCGTATGACATATGTTTGAGCCCCTTTATCCTTTTGGTGAGGAACTTTTGGGGTCTTTCCAACTGCTGCAGGTGTCGGGTAAGGTACATTCCGAATGGGGCGTTGTACTCAATCATTGGTCTGATAAGTGAAGAGTACAGGGGTACAATGACCTCTCCTGATCTGGATGTGAATCCCTTCATGATCAGGTGGGCAATGTAGAAGGTCTTCCTAACCACTTTGGCAATGTGAGTGTCAAAAGAGAGGTTACTGTCAACTTGGGTCCCCAGGTCCCTGATAACTTCTTCCGTGTTTAATGGATTACCACCTATGTGGTAATTAGGGGTTACCTTGTTTTTCCCAAAGGGTATGACTATACATTTTTTGGCATTTAGCTTAAGGCCATGGCTCTGGCACCAGTTATCCATTTCTATGAGACCTCTCTGGAGGATGTCTGTGTCTGTGTCTGATGGAGTGTCAATTATGGTGCCCAGTTTGCAGTCATCTGCAAATTTTGTCAGCCACAATCCCCCTATGTTTGCCTGCACTTCAGAAAAATAAATGCCGAACAAGAGGGGGCCCAGGACTGAGCCCTGTGGGACACCGCTCGTGACCGGCTTAGAGTCTGACATGGCACCAGCAACTCTAACCCTGTGGGTTCTGTCCTTGAGCCAGTTTGCAACCCATCTTGTGAAATATGGGTTTACATCTAAGCTGGTGAGCTTTTCTATGATGCCCGAGTGGGGTATTGTGTCGAATGCTTTTGCTAGGTCAAGGTAGGCTGTGTGAACTGCCTTACCCTCATCAATGGCCTTAGTGACTGTTTCGAAAGTCGACCAAGTTCAAGAGGCAGGATCTGCCCTTGACAAAGCCAAATTGGGTAGGATCCAGTGTCTGTAGGTCCCCAATGTCTTTATTTATGAGTTCCATTATGATCCTCTCCATAGCTTTGCAGACAAGGCTCGTCAAGCTTATAGGGCGGTAATTTCCAGGGTCCGTAGAAGCACCGCCTTTGTGGAGTGGGACCACAGTTGCCGTACGCCATTCTTTGGTACGTATCCTGTAGTAAGGCTAAGATTAAACAGCAGCCTTATGTGTGGGTTTAGTTCCTCATTGAGTTCGTGTAACACACAGCCGGGGACACCGTCCGGCCCATTGATGCTGTGTTTTTTGCTTTAGAGAGAGCAGCTCTCACCTGGGCATCTGAGATGTTTGGGAGGCTAGACTCTGGTGGGATAGATATTTCTCCTTTTGGGGGGAGGGAGGGGAGAAATTTGCACTGAACCTGTCTGCCAGTATGTTGGCAATGTCTGTGGGTTCAGTGATTTTTGTATCGTTTTGGACTAATTCTGAGCATATCTGGGAGTTTCCACCCAGGTTTCTAACATAGCTAAAGAAGGCCTTATGATTGTCTTTTGTGTCTTTAGCGATTTTTCTCTCAAAGTTGGCCTTGGATGATTTTATGAGTGATCGTAGTTTTTTGCTAGTATTGATCAGAGATGCCTTCCCTTTTAGGGATTTTGCTCTGTCATGTAGTAGCTTTCTCCTCTTGTTGTAGAGTTTGTTTATGGCTGGGGTCCACCAGACCGGGCGCCTGCCTTTGGTGGAAAGGGTCTTGATTTTATTAGGGATTGCTTGATCCATACATTCCTGGAGGTGCTCGTAGAAGGCATTTGTAAGGGTTTCAGCAGCGTGGGTTGTGGTTTCCACTGGCTCGGGGGGCCTTGAAGGATACCACTCCAGTCTTAAGAAGTGTGAAGTTTGCTTTTGAGAAGTTCTTCACTGTGGTCTTTTTTGCTCAGTTTTTGCTAGTCTCGCAGAAAAGGGAAAAATAGTACCTTGAGTTCTACTATTAGTCTAGAACTGTAATGGGGGTGCCCATCATGTCTGAAGCCAAGAAGAAATGTGAAAATGGGGATTTAATTTCCCTCTTTCTTATATGCAGTGACATCAGTGGTAGTATATTTAAAAGAAGAGTATGTTGGGGGGGCTCCACCTAGAGAATACGGGGGGAGTAGGGCAGCCTCACATTAAAAAAAAACTTGTTTAAAAATTCTTTAATTTCACTTGTGACAGAGGGCCCAATGAAATTTCTTGAGTTTGTAAACTCCTTCCTACTACAAGTACTGGACAACACCATTATTCTGAAGCTCCTAAACTTGTATAGTTGTTTTATCTGGACCTGCTTACTTCTTTGACAAAAAGTCAAATCATAGATGAATGTGCACATCAAGTTGAATGTACACAGAGATAACATCTGTAAATGTCAAGACACATTGCTCTGTACAGAAAAAATTAAGCTACACAAACTACTGCAGTAAGACACCTGAATATTAAGCCCATTCAGCAATCATTTTTGCTGTTTAACCTCAAATAGACCAGTTTGCTAAATGTATGTTTTTGCAAAAGGGCAGACCTCTTTACACTCCAAAATGCATGAGGCCAAGTAACTACTGGAAAATGATGAGTGGTTGATGTTTATTCAGTACTAACTATTCACCATTTCACTTAACAATAAATGTGTACTAAGTTTAAATAAAGTTAAAACACTCTCCCAGTTAGTGCAACCTCCAGTTGCTTACTGTCACAGACTTTAGTTTTATTTTGTATTTGTTTTCCTGCGTAGAGCACTGATCTCCATAGTCCTTTTTCAGACTCAGCCCTGGAGTGGTATCTGGTTAAGTGATTTGCTCAGAGTCACAAAGTTAGAAAATGAGGGTGGAGGGAATCGAACCTTGCCTCTCTGGACAACAGGAAACAGCTTCTTAATCCTCTAAGCCAACCATCAGACCTTCAAGTAGAACTTCTTATAAACCATGTAGGTCACTTGTAAGTAATCAATAAGAAACAAAATATGAGAGTTCCTTAATTTTTTTCTAGTAGTTCAAGTTTTCCAACCCTATGATTTTTCTAAAAAGGAATCATTGTACTTCTCTAGGTTATTTAAGATCACTTTAAAGAGACTACCTAATAAAAGCGCGAGAACAACAGTGTGAATCACAACACTTTAAAAAACTACCAGCAACTCAAACAGAAAAACAACAAATTGCAAAAACATGAAATTATGTTTCAAGTATTTTAAAGTGGGGCTTCCACCCTGTAGATATTGACATGGGAGGGCTGTGCCCCCAGCACTAATGCTACATATATATGTATAAACTCTAAGATTACAGTAACTTTTTTTGGAGGAGTACTCAGAGGTATTAGAGCATTAAACTTCAGTAGCTTGTATTGGGGGAATACTCAAAGATACCACAGCATTATACTTCTGCACCTTGTTATGGGGGAGTACTCAGAGGTACCACAGCAGTAGACTTCTGTAGCTTCTTTTTGAGGGAGTACTCAAAGGTACCACAGCATTAGACTTCTGTAGCTTGTACTGGGGGAGTACTCAGAGGTACTACAGCATTAGACTTAGTATGTACTCCCTCATTTGCACTAGCAGTATGACAGTTCTTAGAGGTGTACTATCAAAATTTCAGATTGCATTCTGTCAAACTGGGATAGTCAAAAGGCTATTTTCCAGTTGACGGAAGGCTGAACTGAAAATGTTCAACTCCACAACAGTGAATGCTAGTGTGCATTCTCTGTTGTGAGGTTGAGATTCTGCTTGGAGATTGCAGTACAGTGGGGATCAGGAAATGTACCCATTTCCACACTCTAGTGCAGTCTCAGTGTTTGAATATATAACTAGCAGGGGGGGCACAATACCCCACATGATGGGGGGGTGCAGGGGGACTTGTTCCCCTGCAATAAATTAGCTGGAAATGGCTTGTAGGCAGGGTATGCTGGGTAAAGTCGAGTACGTCGAATGATGATGTGTTGACATTACTGGTTTCATTCCTTTGCCTGAACGATGTTTTTATTTTCGTTGTTAAGTTTCGAAGATGTGATCACTCAATGGAATGCGTTTCACACATATGATAGTAAACCATTCTTAGAAATATTGTCTTTGGATTTTTGAGAGGTCTTGTTCAAAGGCTATAAAATACAACCCACTATTCTATAATGGGTCAGATCAATAGAGTATAAAGCTGTTATTTGATGGACCATAGGTGTACCTAATGTTTTGAACATTTCTTTTACAGCTTATAATTGGTGTAATGTGATACTTATGTAACTGTTTTTGCTTTTGGTACAGCACTTTATGAAATATTTTTGTACATAACACATTCTTTGTAATTGTCCTAGCCTTACTGGCCTGGATCATGGCTGAAAATGGTATCATGACAAGTTCACTTACCTAACTAACAAACCTTAAGTAAGTAGGTAAATAAATACAGAGATCTTCCTGAGTGAAGAAAAATGTTTTTCTTTCTTTGGTGAAGAAATTCCAGTCAAAGGGTCAACGTTTAAACTGTTATCTACCACTGTCTGTAGATCTTCCATGATAGTGTCTTTCTTTATGTTTTGACCACTTTTTGTAACCATAATTTATGTCACTTTTGTCATTTTTCATGACACTACCTATACTGAATTAAAGACAGGGTCATTACTATTGAATTATGGTTGTATTTTATGCAGACAATCGTGGAGAATATAATCATCTTTAATTGAAAACCACTAATAAATAACAAACAACTCCAACAGACAAACTGAAGAAATAACTGGCAGTACGGAGGTCCTCACAAAAAACTCGGAACGCCCAAGTTTCACCACAAATAAAACCTTGTATTTTTTATAGAAAGTATAAAAAATAAAACACATAAGTGCTTTCGTTTAACTAGTGCAAAATTCATCAGACAATAATGTGGTGCTAAACAAGCACTTAAATAATGCACAACTCTTTTTTGATTGGATAAACACACAAAGAAAATTAACCCCTCAGTCTCCATGAACACTGAATATATAGAACATATCAAATGTATGTTGTAAAATAGCACTAGCACTTGTAAGTAAAACATCAACATTAAACATTCATTATTATTACTATATACGACTAAAAAAATTAAAAAAAAACATATGTTCTATATTTTATTTCATACTTTTTCCACTATTTTATTTCTTTCAAGAGCTTGCAATTTTATAGTAGGGGTGATTGAAGTTCTTTCATTAATGCCTGGCCACCTATCAGCATGTATGGAAATCTGCCATTTCAGTTCCTTTAGCTCTAAATATGCCCCCCATGGTCTTTTATCATTTATGTCTACATGAGCTATAGCCATAAACTTAAAATTATGCTCAACATTGTCATGAATATGTCTGGCCAAGGCATTATTCAAGTTGTTCTTTTTAATAGCATATTCATGTTCGCAAATTCTGTGGCTAAATTTCCTTTTGGTTTTACCTATGTAAAACACAGGACATAGGTCACACATAGCCACATATATTACTGCCTTTGAAGAATAATCATACCTCCCCCTTAATAGAATATTCAAAATTGTTTACATTGAATGTGTCCTGTTTTAATTTTATGACACCAGTTGGATGTTCCACATTTGTGAGTGCCCAGACGGCCATGCACACTAGAAGTATGCCTGCTCCTAAGAAGGTCCTTTAAATTCTTACATTTCCTATATGTTATTGTAGGTTTATCACCAAAATGGGTTCTAATGTCAATGTCCTCCATAAGGATGTCCCAATTTTTCTGAAAAATCCACTTCAAGCTGCGGGAATCAGAACCAAAAGTAATAGTCAAAGATTTCAAAAAAATAGCACTATCTTTCCTGTGGATGTTTTAATCATACTGAATATCCAGTATCATGCCTGATGCTAAAACATCAGGATTCAGAATGTCACTATCTAAATTAACTTTGTTAATGATAGGTCTGAAATGACCCATTTCTCTCTTTTCTGTGACTTTTTTTATTAGTTCATTAAGTAAATCCATTGGGTATGCTCTTTTTAAAAACATAGTTTTTAAGTTGGTACACTCTACCTTAAAATCCTCATCTCTGGACACCATACAAGCAGCTCTTACTAGCTGTCCTTTGACTACTGATCTTTTTTTTGATGCTGAGGGTGCGAGCTGCTGTAGTGCAGAAAAGAGTTTGAATAGGGTTTTTTTCCCTATAAATAGTAGTAGCATACCTCCCATTTATCTGATCCTTAAAAAGATGGACATCTAAATAGTCCATACAGTTTAAGTTAATAGCCCAAGTAAAGTGTAAAAACTTAGTCATGGTGTTAATATATTCTAAACATTGCTCTAATATTATTGGAGGACCTTTCCATATCAGAGTAATATCATCTTGGAACCTTTAATACATTTTTATATGGGAATAGTAAGCCGACTGAAATCCAAATTGCCTCTCCCAGTATGCCATGACTGTGTTAACAAATGCTCCTCCACAAGCTGACCCCATGGCAACACCACTCGTTTTCAAGTAATATTTGTTATTAAAAGAAAAAAAAATATTGGTTAAAACCATTTCCAACAATTCCAGGATGAGACTAATCTTATCATGGTCAATTTTGTGTTCCAATAACATCTCATTGACCCACTCTAAGCCAGTAGTCTGTGGAATAACGGTGTACAACTCTCTAACATCTACAGTGACTAATAGGTCATTAACATCATATTGTATATTATTAATATGTTCTAAAAAAGTCCAGGAGTCTTTACATATCTGAATTTCCTTTTTCAATACATTTTTCAACTCATAATCTAAATACTGGGCACAAGCAGCTGTTATGGAATCCCTTCCATCCACTAAGGGTCTCGTGGGAGGATCAGGAAGATCATTGCGGATTTTGGGGGTGCCAAAAAATACTGGAATTCTGGGAGTGATGATGTCCAAATAGTTATACAAAGTGATGTCAAGGTTCCTTTCCAAGAATATGTCAGTCAATTGACCATACATTTTCTTGTATGCCCCATTCAGTTCATTGAGAGAAACCTCTTTGTAATTTTCAGTATCAAGAATACTTTGCATCTTATCTGTATACATAGACATATCCATGATAACCACCCCAGCCCCCTTTGTCTGGTTTCATGACCCTTACATCATGCTTCTGTAATGATGTTAAACTATTCCGTTCTTCTAAATTAAGGTTTGTTGAACCTTGAACCACCTTGTTTCTATGCTTGTGCAAATTATAAAGATCTAATCCACATAGTTTCTCATGCATTGCAAGCTTAGGCTGCAAGGGGGGGTTATAGATGGAACTAATCCGAAAAACATTATGGTTGTCATGCTGTGCATTATTCTCATATAGTAATGTTAAATTCAACTTTCTGAAATACATTTTTAGATCTATAATAGTATCAGTAACGTTAAACCTTCTTTCCGGAACAAATGTCATTCCTTTTGAAAGTAAGAAAGCCATTGTTTCATCAATGCATAATCCTGAATAGTTGTAATCCACAAAATCTTTTTGTTGATTCAACATGACTGTACATGTATGGTTATTAATACTATTTTCCAAAACAGAACTAGTTTCAGACTGCTCCTGGTTAATAAAATTATACACAGTATCAATGCAAAAAATGTCATCTTGAAACACGCTCATGTTCTTCAATTTCTGTTCTTGGGTTGGGCCCCTTGAAACCCCATGGCTTGAAACCCTGCCTGAGGTTGTTGTCTGTTGTTATAGTTATCCTTGTTCCTAATTCTTTCACTCCTCCTTAATTCAGGATATTCCTTATCGTAGTTGAGAGCTGAATTGTCAGTTCTTTCAGCTATAGCTTCCTCAACTTCAAAATTACTTACAGGGTTGAGTGAAGAACTTTTATTATTATCAATAGTAAGGTTTCTGAAATTTTTATATGTGCCTGGAGGCTTCGGATAAGCCGAGCCATTTACATAGTCATTCAGATCCCTATTAATCTTATTTAACTTGCCAGCTTTTAACTTACTAATATGTTGATCAATACTATTGTATATCCTGAGATGTTCGTATTTCATTAAATTATACTCTCTGTCATCTCAGATAGCTTTATCTAATACAGTAAGTTCTTTGAATAAAACATCAATGTCACTAGTATTATGTTTAACTAATAATGACTAATAACTCCAATAACTCAAGTCCACACTTATCGAACAGCTGTAATAATTTGAGGTGAAGAGTGGAGTTATAAGTAAGTCCAGTAGGAAAATGCCAAACCCTCATCCCCTTAGGAATGATTTTTAACCTTATGTACTCTCTGAGGTAGGCGTTTTCTATTTGCAGTTTCTTGCAAAACAAAAGCTTGGCATCAAATTCGTTGAGCATACCCTCAATGGTGGTAGCGTTGTGTCTGGTTTCAGCATTGAAGGTAAGTCCAGCTCCCAGCCAGTCTTTTAGCTATGGAATATCTTTTCTGATCCCATGAATATGTCCGTTAGCACTAGCCGCATTGTGTAAGCTCATGCCTTCGAACTCGCTCACTTCCGGGTTGTGCAGCTGAACATCATCTCCTTGCTGGGTTGCTAAGTCCATACATTGACGAAAAGCAAGGCACTGAGGGGTGAGATTAAAATCCATGGACAGTTCATTGACTACCTTATGCGTGTTAGAAGCCTCATTGTTGTTAATATTACTAGTAATGCCCATGTGTTGGTACAAATTATCAATTCTTTGCGTTAACTGCATGACAAGCACAGTTAAATAATCAATGCTCATGTCTCTTTCATCCTGGGCATTAGCAATAGTTGGTTGAGAGGAATCCAAATCACTGCCAGTGGCAATACTGGAAACCACTAATAAAAGACAAACAACTCCAACAGACAAACTGAAGAAATAACTGGCAGTACAGTGGTCCACACAAAAAATGCGGAACGCCAAAGTTTCACCACAAATAAAACCTTATATTTATTATAAGAAATATAAAAAATAAAACACGTAAGCTGATGAAGTCTTTCGACGAAAGCGGAGAATTAAATTTTACCCTGATGAAGTCTTTCGACGAAAGCGGAGAATTAAATTTTACTACGCTATTTGCTTCACTGTTTTCTTGATTTATCTCAAAGTTTGCCTCTCATTGCTGCATTCATCGTGGTGCCTTTTGTTTTCTACGTAAGCGCTTTCGTTTAACTAGTGTAAACTTCATCAGACAATAATGTGGTGCTAAACAAGCACTTAAATAATGCACAACTCTTTTTGATTGGATAAACACACAAAGAAAATTAACCCCTCAGTCTCCATGAACACTGAATGTATAGAACATATAAAATGTATGTTGTAAAATGACACTAGCATGTCTAAGTAAAACATCAACATTAAACATTCATTATTATTACTATATACGACTAAAAAATGTCAAAAAACCACAGGTTCTATATTTTATAAGAGATATAAAGAATTTTATAAAGAAATAAAATAGTGGAAGAAGTATGACATAAAATATAGAACCTATGTTTTTTTTTTATATTTTTTTAGTCGTGTATGTATAATCATTTAATTGTTTAATTGAAAACACATAACATTCAGAATTTTCCCTTTCAGTTTTTTTTTTTATTTAATTAAACAATTCCTTATAATTGCTTTCACCCTTTGAGACCAAGCTGAGTTGATATTTAGAGCTAGAAGTTTTTATAAGAAAAGTAATTAGTTTCTGTACTTTATTTGATCTGGATTTGTTTTTCTGACTAGGATAATCTTTAAACATTGACTAGAACCGCTTTTCTGTAACTGTATTTTAACAATTTTGTGATTCCAGTAAAGGGCACTTTTTTGCCTAATTTACCTGTGTCATTGCATCTTACCAGTGTGTATTCATTTATGCAGAAGTAACTAATAATTTTGTATTTCCACTAAAGGGTCATTTTTGTTAAATTTGCCTGGATTACTGTGTATTACCTGTATGTGTTCATTACAGGCAGTCCCCGAGTTAAGAACGAGATCCGTTTTTTAATCTGTCCTTAAGTCAGATTTGTATGCAAGTCGAAACAAGTACATATCGGTCTTATTAAATGTCACCTAGTCAAATGTTTGCCTCAGTCTAGTAATTATTTTACTTTTCTTTGCATATAAAACACTTTAGAAACCCTTCCAAATAAAAAAAAAATCTTAAACGTAACACTGTGTACTAAAGTAATAACAATAATAACAATAATGTAAGTACAGTGTAATAACAGTACAGTAACTATGTTCATACACTACAGTACAGTAGAACGTTCCATACAAAAAAATCTTAAACTTACCTCTTTTTAAGCTTTACTTCATATTTCTGTACTACAGGCATCACCCACGAATGTTTTCCATTCTTTCCTGAACTTTCAGACCTCTGCCAGACCTCCTACTGTCACCTAGACCCTAGTGAGCTGCAATGTCATTTGCCCATTTTACTGTACAGTACAGCATCTGTATTGTACAAGACAGCAGTCTACTCTTGACCAATCAGATCACCAACATAGTGATCTCTTAACCAATTGGATCTCTTCTTCTCCTTGAAGGTGGAAGTAACTGCTCTAACAAGACGTACGAGCAGCTTCACAAACAGGGAAAAGGAAAGTACAACATAATTCTTCATTTTCAAGGTAATATTTGGGCAACTTTAAGAATTTTTATTTATTTTCAAGTTATTTCTGACATTGTGGCAGCCATTGCTTATCTATGGGTTGTCCTTACGTCAGATGTCTGTAACCTGGGGACTGCTTGTAATGTAGAAGTTATTAATGTCACAGAACTCACTGACAGCATCCTGAGCAGGTCACTGTTGATAGTAACCCACCCTGTCTATTTTCATAAGCATGACATTAAGTAAAATCTACAGAGAATGCTTTATTTATGATTCAGTTTCTGTTTGCTTTTTGGTTAAAGACAATAGTATCAAAATAGGTGTAATTAAACAGGGTATAACCATGTTTGGTTGTAGAAAAAAAAAACTAGCTTTGTCAGTATTTCTGAGATATCCCTAGCTGGATTTCATACTGTTTCTAATGTCTTGATTAGCATAATCAATTAAGAACCTGAAACTTCAAATCAGATGAACATCATTCTGTTTCCTGCTGCAGCTTCTGTCTCATTCGGTTCAGAGCAACTCACTCCAGATGTAATCAATACTCAGAGATCATTTCTGTGCTCTGTTGCCATCAGTACAACTTCCCTGTCTGGTACTTCAGTCCAGAGCTGACATAACCCAACTGCTTTACTTTACACTTTCTTTGCAGTTCACCTGAACTGTCATATTTATGTCTACTTTATTAGCCTTCCCAAATCCTTGCTTAGACTCCCCTCCTTCCACTGCTGCATCAGTCTTTCTGCCATCAATAAAGTGGGTGGTTATGTTCTTTTTTTCTCTCATATATGCCTGAAACAACCATACTGATGAGTGCAGGAGCCAGGACTGACCCTTGTTGTACTCTTATTCCGATACTGTTCCTCATATCGTAACCTTCTCTGCACTGTACTTCAGTCATACAGCAGCCCAGTTCCTCAGCCATTGTCCTAAACCCAGGTTCCTTCCTATTCAATTTTCCTAGCAGTCTTCTGTGTCGGACCAAGTCAAAGACCTTGTTGAAGTCCAGATGAATTATATTATGTCTTATGTTACTTCCCTGTCAAGTTCTCCTGTAACCCAGTCATACAACTAGATCAATTTTGTCTGACAGCTCCTGGCCACAAACCCATGCTGATTGGTGTCTGAGAGAGTCTAGGAATTCAATTAGCCTTTCCCCTCAGAACTCTCCCTCTGTCTTTGGCTGAAACTGCTTTTAGGATAACAGTAAGTGCAGTTCCCAAGAGCTTTCCTGTTCTACACTTGACAAGTTTATAACACTTACTGTCTTCAGGTCCTGAAGTACTTCTGCAATGGCCAAAGATCTACAGAAACTCTCTTAGGCAACAGCTCATCTGGTCCCTTGGTTCTGTCCTGCATTAGGGCAGCAATTTCTCTCTCTTTACCCCCTTGCTCTCCATCCTAGTGCCCACTCACTGGAATTCCATTCTGCCCTACCCCTCTCCATCATGGCTCATCACATGGCCTTGAGCAAGGAAGTTGATCTGCCAGCATTTCCTTCCCTGAACTCAACAGGCATGGAATAACATTTCTATATTGTATTTAAGTCCAACTGAAGTAATATAACAATGATTAAAACAAAAGTATATATATTATATATGTCTTGTATTCCATGGTAATAGGAATCAGCTTTGATCCTTGTAGTTCCAGCAAGTAAACAAAGAAAACCAGAACATATGTGTATAGTTGGAGAAGATTGCAATGTCACTACCCATGTGACACTGAAGACAGGACATCAGACTGCAAAACAGCAAAACATCTGGGCCATGCATAACCCTGAATCCGATACCTGGAAAAAAATTGTAATACCTGTTTATATTTGACATGTGTCTGTTGGAATTAGGTTGATTAGCCAGCAGCCACTCAATCAATACTGGCTGATGCAATAAAACTGAAGATGTTTTCTGTAGAGGACAAAAGCTCCCATGGTCTACACCATGAATAAGAATGTGCCTCCTGTACCCCCTTGTTAACATAATCTACTTCACAATCCACTTAAAGGAAACTAGGAAAAATACTCTCAAGTGGATACTCATCAGCCATATTGTTTTTTTTTTCTTTTGTTTTGTTTTTATTTTGTTTTTGTTTTGGGTTTTTTGCCACAAATCTAGTCTACTTTCATTAGAATGGTCATCAGCTGTTTAAGTTAACTGTTTTTTATGAGGTGTATGTGTGTTTGTGTCTATGCGTCTGTGCACACCTGCCCATGTGTGTGTGTGTGTGTGTGAGAGTGTGTCTTTGTATGTATTTCTGTGTCTGTGTGCATGCCCATCCATGTGCATGGATGCAAAGTGTGACATGAAGTAATGAAAGAGATTTTCCCAATGTTATTGCCGTGAAAATTGCTTTTGTTTGTTTGTACATTGTTTCCTGCAATAATTTATTTATTTTTTTAAATACAGTTATTATGTATTTTTTCTCTATCCTAAAGGACTATGACCTGTGCACTGATAAGTACAGAACATCTTTGGATCCCTCCTTGAGTGCATCTTCAGCAAAGAAGTCACGTACCTCATCACTTCAGGACAACATCATAAACCAGGTAATGGCTATGAATCCCATACACACACACACACACACACACACACACACACACACACACACACACACACACACACACACATGCATGCACACACACACATTTTCTTTTATTGCTATCTCCTTGGCAGTGAACTAAGTAGTGCATTTGAGTGTTTTGTGACATACAGCTTAGCTGTGATATCCCCATGAAAAATGAAAGTACTGCAGGCAAATAACTGAATGCAAGAAGCAAGACACTAGAGCTAATTAATTTAACATAAATGGTAATTGAAAAGAAAAGCAGGAGTACAAACACTGATGCAAGAAGAATTGTGCAAAAGTAGCCAAGAAGCTGCAGGATGTAATTCAAATAAGACAGATCTTCTTCTTTCGGCTGCTCCCGTTAGGGGGTCACCACAGCGGATCATCTGTTTCCATTTCTTCCTGTCCTCTGCATCTTGCTCTGTCACACCAACCACCTGCAAGTCCTCTCTCACCACATCCATAAACCTTATCTTAGGCCTTCCACTTTTCCTGTTACCTGCCAGCTTCATCCTTAGCATCTTTTTCCCAATATACTCTGCATCCCTCCTCAGCACATGTCCAAACCAATGTAATCTTGCCTCTCTGGTTTTGTCTCCAAACCTTCCAACCTGGGCTGACCCTCTAATATACTTATTCCTAATCCTGTCCACCCTCGTCACACCCAGTGCAAATCTTAACATCTTTAACTCTGCCACGTCCAGCTCTGACTCCTGCCTTTTTGTCAATGCCACTGTCTCCAACCCATATAACATAGCTGGTCTCACTACCCTCTTGTAGACCTTCCCTTTCACTCTTACTGGTACTCATCTGTCACAAATCACTCCTAACACTCTTCTCCACCCACTCCATCCTGCCTGTACTCTCTTCTTCACCTCTCTTCCACACTCACCATTACTCTGAATTGTTGATCCCAAGTATTTAAACTCATCCACCTTCACCACCTCTACTCCCTGCATCCTAACCATTCCTCTATCCTCCCTCTCATTCACACACACATATATTCTGTCTTAGTCCTGCTGACCTTCATTCCTCTTCTCTCTAGAGCATATCTCCACCTCTCCAGGGTCTCCTCCACCTCTTCCCTACTCTCACTACAGATCACAATGTCATCTGCAAACATCATAGTCCACGGGGATTCCTGTCTGATCTAGTCTGTCAACCTGTACACTACCATTGCAAATAAGAAAGGGCTCAGAGCTGATCCTTGATGTAATCCCACCTCCACCTTAAACGCATCCATCACTCCCACCGCAGACCTCACCGCTGTCACACTACCCTCATGCATATCCTGTACCACTCTTACATACATCTCTGACACTCCAGACTTCCTCATACAATACCACAATGCCTCTCTAGATACCCTGTCATATGCTTTCCCTAAGTCCACAAAGACACAATGCAACTCCTTCTGACCTTCTCTGTACTTCTCCATCAACACTCTCAAAGCAAACATCACATCTGTAGTGCTCTTTCCTGGCATGAAACCATACTGCTGATCACTAATCATCACCTCCCTGCTTAACCTAGCTTCCATTACTCTTTCCCATAACTTCATGCTGTGACTGATCAATTTAATCCCTCTGTAGTTACTACAGCTATGCACATCATCCTTATTCTTAAAAATCGGTACCAAAAACTTTTTCTCCATTCCTCAGGCATCCTCTCACTTTCCAAGATTTCATTAAACAATCTAGTTAAAAACTCCACTGCCATTTCACCTAAATACCTCCATGCCTCCACAGGTATGTCATCTGGACCAACAACCTTTCCATTCCTCATCCTCTTCATATCTATCCTTACTTCCTCCTTGCTAATCCACTGCACTTCCCGATTCACTATTCGCACATCATCCAACCTTCTCTCCCTCTCATTCTCTTCATTCATCAGCCCCTCAAAGTACTCTTTCCATCTGCTCAACACACTCTCTTTGCTTGTGAGTACGTTTCCCTCATTATCCTTTATCACCCTTACCTGCTGCACATCTTTACTAGCTCGGTCCCTCTGTCTAGCCAATCGGTACAGGTCCTTTTCTCCCTCCTTAGTGTCCAACCTTTCATACAACTCTCCATACACCTTATCCTTAGCCTTCACCACCTCTCTCTTTGCCATGCACCACATCTTCTTATACTCCTGTCTACTTTCTTCATCTCTCTGACAATCCCACTTCTTCTTCACCAACCTCTTTCTCTGTATACTCTCCTGTACTTTTCCATTCACCACTTAGTCTCCTTGTCTTCCTTCCTCTTTCCAGATGTCACACCAAGCACCTCTTTAGCCATCTACCTTACTAGCTCTGCTGTAGTTACCCAGCTATTTGGAAACTCTTCACTGCCACCCAGTGCCTGTCTTAACTCTTCCCTGAACTCCACCTCACAATTACCCTTTTTCAATTTCCATCATTTGATCCTTGATGCTGCCCTCAATCTCCTCCTCCTCCTCTTCTTGATTGCCAACGTCATCCTACAAACCACCATCCTATGCTGCCTAACTACACTTTCCCCTGCCACTACTTTACAGTCTCCAATCTCCTAAAGACTGGCCCTTCTACATAAGATATAATCCACCTGTGTGCATCTTCCTCCACTCTTGTATGTTACCCTATGCTCCTCCCTCTTGGTAAAATACGTATTCACCACAGCCATGTTCATCCTTTTCGCAAAATCCACTACCATCTGACCTTCTGCATTCCTTTGCTTAACACCATACCTACCCATCACTTCCTCATCCCCTCTGTTCCCTTCAACAACATGCCCATTGAAATCTTTTCCAATCACCACTCTCTCACCCTTGGGTACAGTCATCACCACTTCATCCAACTCACTCCAAAATTTTTCTTTCGCATCCATCACACACCCAAGTTGTGGAGCATATGCACTAACAACATTTATCATTACACCATCAATTTCCAGCTTCATAAACATCACTTTATCTGACACTGTTTTCACCTCCAAAACACTCTTACCATACTATTCCTTCAGGATAACCCCTACGCCATTTCTCCTCCCATCCACACCATGATAAAACAATTTGAACCCACCTCCAATACATCTAGCCTTGCTCCCCTTCCATCTGGTCTCTTGCACACACAATATACCAACCTTCCTTCTGTCCATCATATCAGCTAGCTCTCTCCCTATACCAGTCATACTGCCAACATTCAAAGTTCTGACCCTCACTATCACAGTCCTAGCCTTTACCTGCCTTTGGACATGCCTTCCCCTCTTCTCCTCCTTTGGCCAACAGTAGCCCAATTTCGGCCAGCACCCTGTTGACCAACAGTACTGGTGGCGGTCGTTGTTAACCCGAGCCTCGACCGATCCGGTATGTATATCTGTACTGTTGTCCCCATGTATGATTTGGCAAAATTTTACGCCGGGTGCCCTTCCTGATGCAACTCTCCCCATTTATCCGGGCTTGGGACCGGCACAAAGAAATGCACTGGCTTGTGCATCCCCAGTAAGTCAGATAAGAAATGTAATATAAAGAAAAACACAAATGTGGCAAAGTAGTTGTGTAAATAGAAGCATAGAGATTAATTTAATGACTGATTAATGGATTGATCTTTTGATTACTGAGTTGTCCATCTAGGCTGTGACCCATTGTTAGTGAAGCCTTGGTAATAAAGTCTTCATTTATATTGGATATATAATACAGTAGTTCTAGTTAGGGTGTAAAAATAAATATAAAATATTGTTTGCTAAGTTCATGACAAATCAATATATCATATACATTACTACAAATGTATATTAGATAAAGGTATGCAAGAAAGTTTGATAAAGCAGCGAGTGCAACAGACACATTCAATGGAGAAAGAAAACAAACTTATTGCTTCTTTCACCAGAATCTGTGTCTTATATAAAAAATAACTTTACCATCACATAATCAAACAGCACTCTTTTTCGAACGTGTGTCTCACACAAATCTACTTGGTGTCATTATTGATAACCATCTAAAGTTTGATATTCAAATACAGCAAGCTATCCAGAAAACCTAGAGAAAAATTGGACTCCTGTATTGTAACAAACACTTTTTGACTGGCAATGCCAAATGAACAATAACCTCTACATATCTCCTACCTTCACTATTATGCACAGACCACATCTATACCAACCTTCAGCAATCACTACTGGCAAAAACTGAACAGTGGTATAACAAGATAGCTAAATTCACCACTAACCAATATGCTAAATCCCACCATTGTCTAGCCTTAAAACAGGCTGCCTAGGGCTTCCACATTATCTCTCTGTCACCCAGTCAGCAACTGTTTATAATATAATCTACAAACAACAAAACTGTTCTTTTTTTCCAACTTATATTTTGTTGCATTTTCAAATTTAAATGTTAACAACAATGACAAAAAAAAACAGTATACAATTAAAGAAAATGAAAAACATACAGACATTTAACATAAATTGTCTATATCATCCTGTCATGACAGAAGAAAAAAAGAACTGGTTATCTACTGTGTAGTAAATGACATTAGTCAACACAATAAGACATTTATCTAAATAAACTGAGGTAATATAGACATAATATTAGGAAACAAAAGGTGATCAGTAAATAATATAAGAAGTAAATTAAACCTTTGAACTCAACTATTTACAACTGTACAAATAGTGCCACTAATACTTGAGAAATAGACTTTTACTAATCATATGTTATTTTACAATGAATTATGCTGCTTAGAGATTTTATTTCAAAGTTATTAGAGAGAGGGTCTTCCATACCAAATAATGCAGGTAATTACATAGTTATAACATAGATATTTATTATTCTAATATGTGGTCTATGATATTTTTCCATATTTTTAGGAATTGTATTTGTTTCTTTTTATCATTAATTATGAGTTTGTGTAAGATTATGTAAGTGTGAGCCATATTCATAAATTCTCCCCAGTTTAATTTAGATCTGTCTATACGGTTTTGAGTAATATATAATATGACTAGTTCAAATATGAGGATCAGAATTCTTAAATCTGATGTGGTTATGTGAAGTGAGTTAACATGTAGAATCGCAAATTCCCAGGATAAGGTAGATTTCCCATAACCCATTTTGTCGAGGTTAATTCTTAATGAGTCCCAGAGGTTATGTGCAAATTTGCAGTACCAGAGGATATGTAATAAGTCTGCTATTTTTGATGGACAGAAGGGGCAGAAAGGTGAGTTATTTGGGAAAAACTTATTTAGTCGTTCTGGCGTGTAATAGACATTACTGTTGACCATTAACTGGGTATAAGTCAATTTCATGTAGAGAGAGTATTTGTTTGTATTAAACCATGCTTGTGAGAGCTGAGCATTAGTTATTTCTGGATTCTTGTCTTTCCAGTATTGAGTAGATGTAAAGGTGGACTGGTATTTTATAGAGGTGCTTAACTTATATGTAGCTGATAGCATTTTTTTTTGGAAGTTTTAAGAACTTGACTAAGGCCTGTGTGTTTATTACATTTTCTATTTATTGTGGGATGTCTCCGAAGATAGATATATTTTCCACCAATTGTCTTAATATTATTGTGTATTTGTCATTAAGGTTAAAACTGTTCTGCACTCCAAGAATTAGTGGAACCTTACACCCCTGTACAATCAACATGCCCCACTGACAAGAATCCATTAACCATAACTAAAACTAAGTGTGCTTTTTCTTATTCTTGCATAGGGGAATGACTGGGTTAAGGCCATTAGCTTAATCTAGTAATAAATTTTATGAAAAAAACAAGTAAATGAAAAATAATCTAACATAAACCAGTAATGCAGCAGAGATACACGCCAGTAAAATTCCAAAACTACACTGTTTTATTAAAATACAAGAGCTAAGCGCTTTCATCCCCTCTATGGAACTTCTTCAGAAGTCTACATTATAACACATTTCTAACTTTAAAAACTCACAAAGTAAAAACACATGACCCATAATCAACCAATAAAACTCACCTAGAGTTAATATGCTTCAATTTCAATACAGTACTATTTGAAAGTGCTTAATTTAAACCAGGGTAATGGGTCACATTTAGTCTTATTTGCCATTTTAACTCACACAAATCCAGACGTTCATCCACAACCCTCCCCTATGCATCCTTTTTAATTTTGTTGATAATCAAAAAAAACAAAAAAAAATGTATAGTGTTATACATCAAATGTCTATAAAGGGCATTAGTGTTTTTTGTTTTTTAACATTTAAACAGTGCTCATAAATATGGTCCTTCAACCTCCTAGAGGTTTTCCCCACATAGAAGATGGATATTGTTTACAATGAGCAAGATAAACCACATTCGAGCTATTACAATTATGTCTTCTTTCAATTTTGTAAGTAATATTCCTAATAAATTTGTTACCACAAATAATGGAAGGACACTGACTACAGAAGCCACATTTTTCATACCCATATATACAAGCTGTTGCTCACTCTTAAGCCCCCATTCTAACCATTTCTTAAATGACTTGTCTTTTCTATAAATCATTATGGGTTTTTCTCCCTTTTTTACACTGACATTCTGATCTTCTTTAAATACATTCCAGTTTTTCTTAATAACTGTAGCTATGGCTTTACTATCCAAACTGAATGTAGATATAAAAGTTTTTCTCTTGTTTTGTGGTATGTTACCCCTTTCAACAACTTTCCCCATTGTTGGTTTACGGTATATATTGGATATAAATCTATTGTTCTCAAAATCATTGGTAATCTCTATATCCAAAAAGTTGATTTTGTTCACATTACAACATGAGGAGAAGGTAAAAAATTCTACAGTATTGTTTATATAATGCAAAACGATCTTCCAATTTGTCAAGGGTATCCTTCCATAAAAAAAAAATATCATCCAAAAATGGTATACATAACCCAACATTGCTTATAGCCACAGTTTAAAACATATTGTTCTTCCCATTCGGCCATGACATCATTTGCAAACAAGGGGAGTCAGAGACACAGGCAGCCCCCATTGCAATGCCTGTTGTCTGTTCAAAAAACTTGTCCTCAAAGTATAAAAAATTGTTTTTCAATACTAGGTCCATTAAACTTGTCATGGCCACGACCCTCCAACTTTCTAGTTGAAAATATTTGGTCACTTGGTTGTCAAACCATTTGGGACCCTCCTGATGTGGGATGACCGAAAATAAACTGTGTACATCAATAATCACAAAAATTAGTTCAGGGGCAAAAGTGGCACAACTCAATTTACTCAAAAAAATGCCAAGAGTCTTTACAACCTGATCCTTCCTTTCCAAGCCACTTTTTAAATTGATTTCCAAAAATTTTGCTATAAAACAGTTCTTTGACCTTGCTCCATCTATAATTGGGCAGAAAGTTGATTTGTTAATGTCAGGGTGAATATCTGGAATACTAAAAATTTGTTCAACAACTGGCTTGGAAATGAACATAAAATCAAATTCCTTTTCAGTAATTTGCTCCTGTAAATGCATGTTGTGTGTGTGTGTGTGTGTGTGTGTGTGTGTGTGTGTGTGTGTGTGTGTGTGTGGTTTGTGGTTCTGGTATCTTACAATGCAGGCAGCTGGGTGGCTATTGGAATTATTCCAGGAAAAGCCCACTAAAAGGAGACTGCAGGGAACAAATTAGATAATCTAGAGGGGATACAGCTCTCCAGTGGCCTTCAAGAAACACCTAAGGATACCTGGCATTTGCTGTAATCTGTGAATAGGAAAAGAAAAATCTGATCTAATTTCATTCATCAGCTTCCAACATATGCTGGCAAGAAAATAAAAAGAAAATAAAAAGAAAATGAAAGGAGCTGAAGCAGAAATAATAACGGAAAGAAAAAGTGTAATACAGATACCCCCAAAATCTTTATTAATATAGCCCTCTAAGAAATTATACTCCCCACAGACACACTTCAATATATCCTGCAGTCATAATTAGAAATGGATGACAGTGAGTTCAAGGAATGACCACATTATTATTTTTTATAGAAAAGATGGTGAAATCCTTGAAATCTGATTCATGCTCCTGGCAGATAAAGATAATGCAGATACATTCATATGGAAATAAGGCATAGCAAATGGAATTTTGATAGCCCAGGATGAGAAAAGTCACATATAAGAATAAGAATGGGATGTGAATAATTATTTTCATAAAGGAAACGTCAATTCTGGGTAAGACTGAAGGCATCATGGGAAGTACACAGTAGTCTGTAGATCTCCAGGATAAATGCCACTGCTATCTGCAGCTTGCCATATACGTTCATAGATAAATACTGGATGAGCTGTACTTACGGGCCATTTTAAGCCTACAAATTTCCATTTTTGTGCTCAAGTTATCCTATCCCATTTGGTTTGAGATGGACAATAAATATTTTTCACCTCTAATGAGAATAAATGGGATCATACCATAGATAACTTGAGGGAACAAATGCATGGGATAAAGCATTCAGGATCTTCCTCTGTGCATTAGTACTACAGGGGCAGTATTGGTTAAATTTTCTGTTTCCCACCCATAGATCCAAATTATAATCAAACCATTTTTCTTCATTCAGAATCCTATACCTGACAACCAGTCTTCACCAATAAATGAATAGTTTTACTAACACGTAGAGCACGTTAAGGGTCTGATGTGTTGAAGTATTCAAGAGTTTTTAGGTGTGTGCTAATATATGCTTATATAAATTTAAATCATGTTCCCAATTTTATAAAAATAGCATTCAATATGCAGCCACAAGATATTTTAACATATGCTTTTCTTTTTTGACTTTAGGAAAAAGTCCTTGTGAAGCAGTACACTGAGGCTGCTGCAGCAAATCAGTCGCAGCTATCACAGCTTGAATTTGCAAAGAACGTTCTGGAACAGGTAATGACCTAAACTGAACTCCAGTCCTGGAAATACTATTTGATGATCTTTACAACAAAAATAACAAGCTATATATATATATATATATATATATATATATATATATAAAATTAACTGAATTTCACTCTGAGCTGATGAATTTAAATCTTTGCCAGTAGATTGAAAATGCTTACTCCTCAATATTTTCTTATTTACTATAAGTCACTGGACTGACATGTTTCTTAAGAGCAAATTTGTCATGCTTGGTGATTTACTTTTAACAGGAACTTTTAATTTATTACTAAAGCAGGGATGGAACTGTACTATCTTTCAGTTTGCCAGATCTGTGTATTTTGCAGTAAAGATAATTATCTCTCAAGTTTGCTGTTCATAGTAGTATTAACAAGAAAGAGCTTACATTTTCTCCCATCATAATTCTGCTACCTACTACCTATTATATAATATTTGTGTATGTATAAATTATAAATCCTCAAGAAAACAATGCTTCATTTTAGCAGCCTCATATTTTGGCTTACTTATTAAATAAAAAGAATTAAAAGGACAGGTTTATATGTATACACACACACACACACATATATATATATATATACATATATATATATATAAAATAGGGATTCAGCTCAATCAAGATTCACACCACTAATTTATTGATTAGAAAGTTAGCTCTTGAACTGCCTGAACCAGTGCCTGTCAATAAATATAGGTTCATTGGTTCATAGATGTATACAAGCCCATGCATACCAAATGTTTCCAACAAGTTTAGAAACTTTAAGATTATTCTAAAGGGTCTATATAGACTATGACTTGGGTGATCAAGCAATTACAGCCTGCCAGCTTCCATTACAGCCATAGATGACAGACCAAGGGCAAATTTCCGATTCCCCATCCACTGGTCCAAGTTACATTTGAATTGGGTTAGAGAAGAACCCTGTTCACATGAATGGGAAGCTTGTCCCAAAAAGGGGTAGTCTCTCAGACATGTATCTGCCCCCCTAACATGTACTGTTTATGTTGCAAGTAAGGATTAATTTTCTAGATCAGGTAATTCTGATGCTAATTGTTTTCCAAATATGCAAAAGGTCCATCAGACCTGGATCCAGGATGCCTTGTATGGCGGGCAAAGATCAACCCTCAACAGTCTGTAGGAGGGAAAGGGCTTTAATTCAATTTGCTTTGGACATGTTGTTTATGCGCCATATCCTTTTGGTGAGTAAACTCCATGGAAATTCCAGTTGTTGTATGTGCCTGGTTAGGTGCCAATTGAAGGGGGATGTTGTTCTCAAAGATTGTACTGATGAGGGCCGAATACCATGGAATAACAACTTCCCCAAACCTAGATGCCATACTTTTGATTATAAGTTGCTTAACACAGAATGATTTCCATATTACCATAACCACACGATGGTCGAGAGCCAGATTACTGTCTACATGCATCCCCAAATCCTTGACTACTGGGTCTACTCCTATGGGGGTGCTATCAGTGAGGTAGTTTCCAGGGGTAGCTAACTTTCTAAAGAATACTATTATGCATTTATTGGCATTGAGTTTTAGAATGTGGCTCTGGTAGTGGTTGTTTGTCTGGGTCAGCCCATCTTGGAGGATATCAGTGTGTTTGGGGGGATTCTATGACTGCACCTAGCTTGCAGTTGTCTGCAAACTTGGTCAGTCAAATATCCTGATACTGGTCATGATTTCAGAGAAGTAGATGCCAAAAAGCAGTGGACCGAGCACAGAGCCCTGAGGTGCTCCAATAGTGGCTGGCCTCTTTGCGGAGGTGGACTCCCCTATCCTAAATTTTTGGATCCTGTCTGGGAACTACCCAGCTAAGCAGGTGACATTAGGATTTTTACCCAATTCCGTGAGTTTGCACATTGTTCTGTACTGTCTTTGAGGTTGCATTTTATTTATTTATTTATTTGCAGGTAGATAACCAGGATGGTCCATTGGGCCACGTGGAGCCTGCTTTCAATAGAGTCCTGGGGAGAAAAGCTCCAGAAAATACAAATATTGTAAATTACAAAAATTACAGAATTGCAAAATTACAAAACTTACAGATTAGTAAATGAGAGTTAGAAAAAATACAGGGTAACAACAGTTGCAATAAAACTGGCATTTGAGGGTAAATGCATGAAAAATATTTTCAAACAAATTAAGCTAATACTAAGTGTGATAATTCGTACAGAAATGATAAGGCTATAGGAGGCTATTAGCAGATATGTTTAGTATAGAGATAAGTATTGTCAAGGAAGTTATGAAGGATGGGAGCAAGAGCATTCCCATTGTGAGATTAAGTGTGAGTGAAGCAAAGTTCTGAAGACATAGAGACTGTTTGTGGTACGGATAAGAGGTGGGAGAGAATTCCATTGACGTGCTAGGCAGAAAGATAGAAGATGTTTCCCTGGAGGGTGGCCAGGTTTCTGTAGTTCTATTAGATTTTGGAAATAGGATCATAGGCATCTGTTGGGAAGTTGCATTTGGAAGGTAAAGGCAAGGGAGGGGCAGAGAAAGGGGCTAAAAATAAGTTTGTGTGCTTGGATGAGTTGAATGTAGGTAAGTGGGAACTGGGAAGCTCAGGCCAGTTCAGTTGGTGCAGGGAGATGCAGTGATGGGTATTTGATCTGTGGCCAGTTGCGAATTTTGAAATTTTATAGTAAGAGCAGGAAAGTTTTGATTTGAGGGAGGTTTGCAGGTTAGTAAGGATAGAGGCATTTGTAGCTACAAAAAGCCTTATGGCTGTCTTTGGCCTAGGAAGCTATCTGTACCTCAAATTTGGCTTGGTAGACTTGATTTGCCATCTGAGTTGCTTGTTTAGATTGATGAGAGATTTTTATCCTGCTAGGTGTTGCACTTCCTAATTTTTGACATGACTTTCTTTCTTTTGTCATATAACCTATTGATGTTAGGATTCCATCATGGTGGCATGGGGAGTCTCTGGGTTAGGAACCTGTCCCTCCAGCAGGTTCTGTTTATTGTGGTGACAAGATGAAGGTCCTTAGAGCATGTGGCATGGAGGGAGTGAGACTTTTTCAAATGAAGCAGGTCTAACAATACTGGGTCAGACATGGCTTTGTAGGTCAAGCAGAGATCGCCTCTAAGTAGGCGATATGAGACGGAGTATAGCTGGAGTTTTTTTAGCCCTTCTGTATAGGGCATGTGTTTGAGTCCTAAGATCTTCTTTGTGAGGAACTTTTGTGGCCTTTCCAGTTGTTGAAGGTATCTAGTGAGGTACATGCTGAAATGGGCAGTGTACTCTATAATAGGTCTAATGAGGGACGAGTAGAGAGGGATTATGACTTCTTTTTTCCTGGATGCAAAACCTTTTGTAATGAGGTGTGCCATGTAGAATGACTTTCTAATGATGGTGGCAACATGGTTGTCAAAGGAGAGGTTGCTATCTACCTGTGTCCCCAGATCTCTTATCACACCTTCAGAGTTAAGTGGGCTACATTTCTTTACCACTGGCCTTCTTTTATTGGATGACAATCAGCCAGTTTTGAAGCAGGTGGTGGCCTCTGCATGACTAATGTCACTCTTTTTTTGTTGTGTAACATATGTAAGGTGACGTGCCCAAGAAATACAGTGTTACCCAGTGCCTTTTTCTGTTCTAGTGATAAAACTGTATAGTGCAAACTAATAATTATATAACAGCAGTTCCAACACTAATGATTGCGATACTGAACGTGCTCCATAACTATACTGAGTAACTGTAATAGTACACAGAATATTTTAGATTCATATTCAAGTGCAAGAGGGGAAACATGAAAGTGAATTCCATCTGCTAGGAGACTGTCCATCAAAGAATTACTTTTCTAGTGAGTGCATCGTACAACTATACTTTTTGTTGGAGAAAACTTGAGAAGCAGTTCCTTTTTTACATATGGGCAGAATCCCAAGAAATTATGAGATAAATCCAGTATGATCAACACCCAAAACAGGATTTCTTCAAATACAGCCATCCCATAGCCAGTTCTAATGGAAGCATCTAATTTATAAAATTTGGTAATATGTGGATATTTGGCAAAGTAACAGCTTAGATATGTACTGAGATGAAACATTCTTAAACTGGATGACTATATCACTTTCAGTAAAAAGAAAGTGGACAAAAAACAGTAGCAGGTGTGCCAACAGCCCTAGAGGAATGCATTCTGACAGCAGCTGTCAATGTTCTGTCTGTCATAACAAAAGTCACTGCAATGCACAAGTTGCCTTAACAATGTGCTTTGTTACAGCTCTGCTTCATTTTGCCATTATGAAGATAAAATGCTGGACATTTTTGTTTTTTCTACATATCTGAGCTTTCTGTACTCATCTAGGGTATGTAATTTTCACCTCTTTTCCGGTATTGGAAATAAATATCAGTTGTATAGATTGTTTCAAAAAGGGCATTGATAGTAACCATTTGAAATGTCGGATACCACTAGAGTGAGTCCCGAGACATGGAGACTGAATGCTGGAAAGATCAGACCTACATGTACTAAGCCTGAGATACCATTTATCTGAATATTCTCTTTTTTCCAAGCTATGGTGATCTTGGAGTTGGTATACATAAGTTTGGGGGGTCTGGGGGTGCCCATCCTGCAAAAAGAAGCTTTAAGGAGAAAAGTGATTTTTGATATTCGATCTTCTCCTTTGTTTTTAGTCCTTTTTTTTTCAGCTTGTTGGCACTCGGCATTTTGAGTGTCGACATTTCAATAGGGAGCCTGGTTAACACTATTTTAATCATGAAAATTAATTGTCTTTTATAGCTTTCACTGTGAAAAAATCTGAAGGCTTTAGTATACATTAATGCCTGCAATTCTGGATCATTCTTGCTGACGTTACTGCAAACAAAAAAGTGTTTTCCAAGAAAAAAAAATAATTTAGGTCCAAAAAAATAAATGATTCAATGGGTGGTGCTATGATTCAATGGGTGGTGCTTAAGTGCCAAATGTAGGAAAAAGTATTGTGAGTTAGGCACAAGTGTGTAACCTCTTTTATGAAAAGGAGCAGTGTGCCCCAAAATTGATGAGTGCTGTATTAATAAACACTGAAACAAATCCTTATCTGTCCCGGAGGTCCACATCACCTTGGAGACATTTTTCAGGTATTCAGCTCATAACATTTAATTTCTGCACTACCATGCAATGCCATTGTGACCTTAACCCTCCATAATGTTGTGCAGTGATGTACTGGCATGGTCTTTTCTGTCCTCGTATTTCTGACTGATTAATGCTGCTATCCATTGTTAATGTCTAGCTGAATATGCAGGTCTGCAGCACTATGGAGCAAATATGCAGTAGACGAAGAGTACGAATGTTGGGTTCGAATAAATATCTCGGTGCATGTGTAAACCAGTACAGCACATACTAGAAGCATTCAGAATGTTTTGAGAAGGATGGAGAATCCTAAAAGGCACACTAATGAAGCAGAAAATAGGGACCAATATGAAAATATACATTTGGTGGGACTCACTGAGAGGTGATAAGAGTAAGGGGGTTCCATTGGTTTTATAAATAAAACACCTGCTAGTAGTTTTGCCACAGCATCCAAATAAGTTATAAACTTCATTACCCCAACAGCCCACAGAGTAGGAAAAGCAGGCACCCTAGAAAGAAAGCCCTAATAGTTCATTATCACACGCCATGAGTATAGAGAAAACAAGTGACTGCTACATTTTACCTGGGCAAACAGAGGACTGCTAATAGAGGATGAGAGATTAAATGTAATTGTCAGCATTTTTGTTTTTATTGTGTACTGAAAGGAATGAGTGTGCAAAGATCATCTTCACCTTTATAGAAGCTGGGGCAGTTGCCTGATTTCAACACCCATTTATGGTGTTACGGTGTTAAAAAAAAATGTATGTGCTTGCAACAGCATTATTTTACAATAAAATTTGGATCTAAAGAAGTGGATGGAAGCTTTGTCTATTTTAGAGACTTTTACTCAGGGATCACTATGCAAGCATTTTCCTGGATTACTAAAATGGAAATTCAACAAAAGCCCCTTTTCCAGCCAGTCTCAGGCACGGACCGTGGTATTTAATAGGATTTAAGAAGTATGTTCCAGTTAAGGAACTTTTGATTTATTTAAAAAATGCATGTACAGTATCAATCAATGATCAGTAATTGAACCTGCTGACAGACCACATTAAAATTCATAACATCTACAAGGACATAAGGCAGAGGAGATCTACCTGCTAAATGAAGGAATTAAGGGGAGTGATGTACCCAATAGTGCTGAGGCTAGATGATGGAGCAACAGTAGAGACCAGTCAAGATGCAGAAGCAAAGGCTCAGATGGGATCCTGGTAAATCTATGTCTGAGGATGAAAAGGAAGCAGAGAGGTGTATAACCAGGAGTAAGCTGAAGTGAGAGAAAGAGAGAAGTTCCAGAATGATAGACACCACTGTAGAAAGCACCATGAAACAAATACTTTGGTATAAAAAGCAAGTTTTAAACTGTTCTTAAGCACAACACTACAAATATGTTTTCGTCCAGCAGACTTCATCAGATAACAATCAGTAATGGACTCCCAGCTTTATATAGTGACATCAAAATTCACTGGCCAATCATAAACACTGTTCTCATAAAAACCTGTTCAGAAACACTTAAACCTTTAAATTATTTATAAATATTGCTGAACTACTTTAAATACATGTAAAAATTATCATATTAAAATTTTACTTAAAAATTACAATTAAATAATTTATTTAATTGCAGTAGTAAGAAGCTGTATGTAAAAAACATTGTTCTGCCTTTTTGCACCCTCTAGTGGTCATTTGAAATATAATGTATAATAAACATATAATCTGGCAGGGATATAAGGAAGTTAAAAATTCTAGTACAAGACAGGGAAGGAATGGATCAGGGTGTGAGGATGTGAGCTGAGGACCTCATGGGAGGTGTGTGCCAGTGCACTGTTGGAACTTCATTATTTGGCCTTTTGGGGTAATATGTAAATTGTTAAGCTTGGAAGCAGCCAGGACAGGTGGATAAGGGTGACATTTTCAATAGAAAGTGTTAGAAAATGCATGAAGGCAGTCACATTTAAATGGTCATGGGGTAGGACTTGTAGAATGCTGGGAACGTTTCTAAACTATTTATTGTATGAACAGGGTTGAAACTGGTGGAGTAGTATGCCAGGGGTTGGTGTGTGTGTGTGTGTGTGTGTGTGTAAGGGAAAGCTTTATATTGAGCTAGGATACTACACTGAGTTGTCTATTTACCTATATGGTGTAATTACACTTGCCCTTATGGCCTTGTTCATGGCTGAAAAGGGAGTATAGGCAATCACAATTCCCTGGTTTGCAACCAGTAAAATAAAAAACAAAAATAAAATAGTATTATGAATTTCATTACTGAGATTTCATCTAAATTCAGGTCATCCCACAGCACAGAGGGATAAAGCCTTGACTGTGCCCCAAATGACCCATGTTGGACTAGCAGCATGAGCACTGAAGGGACCGGGTAGGGAAGTATGGGATTGAGTGGCTGATGCTGACATGTCCATCCTGTGAGGAGAGAGACAGTCTAGTAAATGAAGAGAGGAGCTAGTGGCAGGTGATGGCCAAATGTGGGGAGCTATTCAAAAAATTGCTCAACTTGGGGATTCAACAAACTGATTACTTATTTATCAGCAATAGCATTTTAATACAGAATGGGCTAGTTATTTATTCATAAAAATGTACCAGTAAATATCTATACACACACACACGTGTGTGTGTGTGTCTGTATATCTATCTACATACACACACCTATACACAACATATACACACACACATACATATACATACATATATATATATATATATATATATATATATATATATATATATATATATGTGTGTGTGTGTGTGTGTATTTCATATATGAACAATATAGTCTTGAAAATCAAAATCCTGTGACCACAATATCGAACTCCCAGACTTGTCCCCCTGCAGGACCCATGTTAGCACTTGTTCCTGGCTTCACATCCCTACAGGACCCATGTTAGTACTTATTCCTAGGCTCACACTGGTACAGTTATTCAGGATTTAAGATTGTTAGACATTGTGGTCTTCATAGTATCATAGTAAGATGACTCTTGATCTCTGTTTTGTAGTTGGGGTGTATTTTTAGTTGGATGGAATTATTCAGTATTTTGTGATTTGATATTACAGGTTTTCAGTGTTTTATTGTTAGATATTTTGAGTTTCGATATTTCAAGGTTTAGATATCAAACTACTTACAATCCTAAATACTCTTCTTTGAAATACCAGATCCTCCCATCGTACATAACCCTCTCACAAACTAATCAGACTAAACTATACATCCCTTCTAGTGCCCTGAAAAGAACCCTAAAACTCATTTCCCACTCCCTGACCAGGTTCAAAATCATTGAGAGAGCAGTCCATCAGTGCAAGATTTTAATGCCTACCATACGTTCATGCCCACCACACTAGATGAAGGCACTAAAAACAGTTGTGAGTCACTCAAAAAAATAAAAAAAAAAAGAAGCAAAATTTCATCTCCAAACTCATTAGACAGGATAATGACCTGGAACTCTTCCATATCCATGTTATCATTAACAAGCACCTTATCACATTAAAGCTAGCTAGAGAACTCTGTCTGTGTTCCCTTTGGCCTATAACCCCCACCTGACCAGAAAGTAGTCCCTATGCATTCAACCAAAAAACATTCTCTTAGTGGACTTCAAATACCACTCTATCATCTGCTAAACATATTCATCTCTTAACATGGACTTCATCAACACAAACTCATTAAACCAGGTAGCCCACATCCCAACTAGGGGCAACAAAATCCTGAACTTGGTTCTCATCAATATGGGACAGTTCTGTTTTTCTATCAATTTTAACTTCTTCCTGTTGTCATATTAGACCATAAATTAGTCACATTCATCATAAGACTGAAACTCGAAACATCCTTCAGTCACTGATCTACTAAAATTAATCTACTAAAACTGACTGACAACTTGACTAAATTCAACAAACCTTTCAAACCTGCTGAACCCTCTACGTATGCAAAATCCTTTATCTCCAAATTCTATGCACATGTACTTAGCTGCATAGAAGTATCTGTCACCCTCTGAAATAAATACGATGACTAATTAAAAATAAACCTCTATGGTTGGACCCAAATATAAACAAGTTCTACTATAAAAAAAAACATTTCGAAAAAAAAAAAAATTAACTCACTAAATGCCAAAAATGCTTTTGCCAAACATAGCAGGAAAATCCAGACTCTGATCAAATCAACCAAACCTAGATATGAAGTAAAAACAGCCATCCAAGCAAAGACAACCACAAAGCCTTCTTTCTTTATATATCTGTTAACTGACATTTGATTACCGGGAAAGTTCAAATGGGTCTAATCATACCCATTTTTAGAGGAGGTCCAGGGAGAAAAGTTTTGGTTACAATATTCATATAATGTTAAGAAAGTATATGATTTACAGTTATATATAACAGGAAGTGTTTACAAAACTTTAAATGCATAAGCACAATAGGAAAAGAAACAGATTATACAGTTACAAAAAACACAGTTCCCAAATTATTCCAACGCATATATACCATAGATAAGTATATTTCTTGGAGGTTTACAAAACTTGCAGAGAATCGAGTCTATTTCAAGACATCATACGAGTCCCAAATAAATAGAGAAATTTAAGAAGCAAGCCAGAATCAGTCAATTGTTTTAGTTCAGTAGAATTTTTCAAAGGATTAAGAGGGGATTGCATCTAGATCGGGGGATGTTGTTGTAGCCCTTTACTCAGCCCTCATTAGGCCAATCATTGAATATAATGCCTCCTTTAGCATGTATCTGTCTAGACACATGCAACAACTAGAACACCCACAGGGATACATTACAGGATACAAAGCAAAACATGTCCTACATGGACTGACTCAAAGTCCTGTCACTAAACTCGGTATCCTACAGACTGCGAAGAGGTGACCTGTGTCTGGCATACAATGCATCCTCTGATCCATTACTGATGGATTTACTGCAAATTAGCAAATCAAATGGCATCAAAAATACTCGGAATGTTTGGAGAAAAGGTATATTTCACAGAGGATATTGTTATCGTGGAACAGATTCCCCATCCACATAAAACAAAGTTCATCTCTGTCCATTTTCAAGTACAGTTTAGAACTATGAAAAGGAAACAGAAAATTCACTCTAGGTCTGCCCCCTTTACTGCTAATTGACAGAGGCAGCTCCTAAATGCTTTACAGTGAATGCAGGGGTGCCCTTAAATTATCGATGAAGCGATCCCAGTTATTCTCATCAGGGGTAATGTATAAGTATCGACCACTGAATGGGTAAGGCTAATCAATAACCAAATGGAATAGGTTATTTCAAGCACAAAAAAAAGAAAATTGGCTAGGCTTAAAATGGCCTGCAGGGTCAGCTAGCCTAATCCTTATCTATGAACCTATGAAACTATAAGAGTTATGAGATAACAGACATGAAAATCTGGATTAAGATAAGTATGCAGGTGGACAGATTCAGTAGCAGGTTTATCCAGGAGTAGTGCAAGAAGAGCCAAGACTTTGGCAGGAATTCTTTTAGTGTTGCTTTGAAAGAGCAAAGGTTAAAGATTGATCTAAATGTCAAAGGTAAAGAATTCCAGCATTTGGCTACTACATAACAGTATAAGCTGTCCAAGAGATCTGTTTGTTTTATGGACAGAAAGGAGTAGTTTGCTATGAGATCATATGCATCTGTTAGGATGATAGCGGTTGAGAATGGAACATAGGGCAGGACAGGCTAAGGATTTATGCATAATGTTATATGTAGTAACAGTCTTTAACTATCTTATAAACTACAGAAACAATGCTATGCAATACAGAGAGCTAATAGTAAATTATATAACATAGAGGACATAGCCAATCTACTAGTGCATAATTTTAGCCCTAACTTCACCCCCCCCCACATTCCCAGATCACCTACCAGCATCCACATACCCTTCAAATCTCTCCCAAGAACATCTCCTCAAAGCACTATCCAAGGCCAAGAACACTTCTGTAGGTCTAGATAACACACTGGGATGTCGACTTCCAGGCCTGAAACAGGACCCGTCAAACCCCCTATGGATGTTTTTCAATATATGCCTCCAAACAGACTTTGTATTGGATGAACAGAGAGCAGCAACAGTCATTCTCCTGCACAAAGGTGAAGTGGTAACTGACTCATAAGTCTGGCCATTCACATCTGTAAGGCTATGGAAAGGATCATTATAGAATTAATAAATGATCCTGACTACTTAACCTGGTCAACTTCTTCAAGAAGGCTGTTGAAGCAATGGATGAGGGTAAATCAGTAAACACTGCATAGCTAGACTTCTCAAAGGTGTTTGACACCATCATACACTCAGTTATAATTGATAATCTCACTCAACTAAATGTAAATCCCTATGCAACACATTGGATAGCAAACTGGCTCTAATACAATCCAAGAAATTAGGGTGGGAGGCTCTACTTCCTCAAAAAAAGCTATAAATAACCTTGTACCATGGTTCAGTCCTTGGGCCACTCACCCTTGGCAGTTACTTCTCAGATCATATTTATTTATTATTTATTTAACATTTGTTGACGCATGTCTTTGTAATGTGGGAGGAAACTGGAGCACCTGGAGGAAACCCACATGAACGTAGGGGGGACATGCAGACTCCACACACAAGGCACCGCAGCTGAGAATTGAACCGGAGAACCTCTTGCTGTGAGGTGACAATGCTACTGCTGCACCACTGTGCCATCCAATAATAAAGCTAATGTTAATGGGTTAAGGCTGATCAAATTTGCTGATGACTGTAAACTCGGTTCCATCATAAACTCTTCAGAAGACAACGAGCTCCTCGCAGAAGGCCTTTCCCAAACAAATAGCTGGCGTTAAAATTGATGTATAAAACTAAATGCCAAAAATGTATAATATCCTTTGACAAGGATGACATCCCTAGTAACTATTACATCAACAACATAACCCTGAAAATTGATCTAGTAGTTAGGGATTTTGGAACCTATGCAGACAGTGAGCTGTTCTTCATTCAGCATGCATCCACTATTGTAAGAAATACTTTTTTCATTTCATAGTCTATTAATAAGGGTATGGTGTCCAGGTCAAGGGATCCGATCAGTCTTCTGTATTCAGAACTTATTAGGCCAATCATTGAGTATAAGGCCACATTTGGTATGTACCTGCCCAAATCTTGACAGTACATGAATGACCACAATGCTTTCTCACCAAGACAATCAATGGCCTAAATTATAAAAGCTACACTGACCATCTCAAAGCCCTGTCTCTCTTCTTGGTATCTTACAGACTACTGACAGGTGATCTCTGCCTTGCTTACAGAAACTCATTCAATCCCATCCTTTCAGACCTACTATACATCCTCAAGTCCAATGGAAGTTAAACACCTGCTCAAGAGATCTTAAATCTCTTCTGCAGCATAACATAACATGTTGGAGGTCTATATATGTGTCCCAGAGAATATAACTTCTCAGAAATTGTCTTCCTCTCCACATAAAGCAAAGAATGTCTCTTACTCTGTCCAAACGTAATCAAGATGAGTGGATGAGAAACTCTGGGTTTGGAACCTTTGTCCTTTATGGATAGGGGTAACATGTAAATGTCTGCTCAACTTTAGGTTAGTCATACTTAAAATACAAGGACCCTAGGTTATCTGTACTTGAAATATAAGAAATAAATCTTCTTGAGAATGCATGGCTAGGTTTCTAAAAATCCTCACAGACTAATGGCCTAGTAAGTACCTATAAACCTATGAACCTTAAACTCTCTGATTGTTCACTAACCTTAAGACTCCCCTAATGCTCCCTAAACTTAAAGTCCCTGATCACTCCTTAACCCTAAGACTCCCTGTCAGCTCCCTAAACCTGAAGTCCCCAGTCATGCCCCAACTCTAAGACTCCCTTCCCACTCCCTAAACTTAACCTGCCTGATTTCTCCCCAGCCCTAAAACTCCCCTCCCCTAACACTTTGACTCCCCTATCTAAAGCTCTTACTCAGTCCATGACCCTAAGCCTAAAGCCACCATTCATAAATTTAACAACAGGAATGAGTGATACAAATCCATTCACTTATAGTGCAAACTGCTACCAACCGAAACATGTCAAAGACACAGTCCAACCACCAGTAAAGCAGCATTCAAACTAATACAACTCAACAAAAAATGTATCTTTGACCTGATGCACTAAATCTATGAAACTTTATACCAAAACTGACCATTCATATTATAAGCCAGCTGGCATCAAATCTGTTTTATGCATGGGATAAAGCTAGTGCAGGTTGTCTTAACCTCATATTCACTCTCAGATCTCTACTGTCTCATAGGATTTAAAATTCCACAAACTGCCACCATCTTGAAAAGACATTTAGAAGGGAAAGATGCACAGAAATACTCCAAAAGCAAAAAAAAAAAACAACAATCAGCGCCATGATGTAAAGGGATAAACTGGACTATAGCCCAGGTGACCATAGTTCATTTAGCAGCTCAGGTGTCTGAGGCACCAGCAGGGGAAGGACGGATGTGCCTTTCTTGGAGAGCAGGGTGCACAGTTGTATGTTCCCTCAGAGTGATTACTGGCAGAGGATGGGGACTTATAGAGAGGTGTTGCCTAAGACGGGTCTATATTAAAACTATGAAAGTTTAGAATTTTGAATGCTCACAAGTGGAAATTCAAGAACTCAAAATTGCTATTGTCGAGGGCTGTGCCCCCCACACCTCCCACTAAATATATATATATTCCAGCTCCGAGACCGCACTACAGTGAGGAAAGGGCAAATATTCCGATCTTCACTGTACTGCAATCAAAAAATAACATCTAGTTCCTGAATTTCCACTCATATGAGCGTTCGAAATTCTGAACTTTCATCATTTTAATATAGACCCGCCTAAGATGAGTGTAGGCAGGAGTCCTTGGCTGAGTCACCACAGAGGCAAGACAATACACCAGCACATTCCTGTGCAAATCCACCCAAAGACAGGGAATGGAGAGACTAAGCCATATACAAAAATAACCCCTTCAGCAATATGATGCTAAAATAGGAAGCCTCAGTCTCCTCACTGGCCCCGACAATGAATCAGAGTAAGTCTGGAGGAAGAATCTGCATCTATGGATGAGTAATGGAAAATTTATCCCAGGACTGTCCCCAGTACTACTAATGGACACAGGCAGCTCCTAAATGCATTATTCCATGCATGAGTCCCCTAAAATTATCTGTGGTATGATCCCAGTTATTCTCACTATGGATAATATATAATTATCGTCCATGGGATGGGTAAAGCCAATCTCTAACCAAATGGGATAGGTTAATTCAAGCACCAAAAGGGAAATTGGCTAGGCTTAAAATGGTCCACAAGGACTGTTATAGTGCTTACCTATGAACCCATAAAAAAATCAAACAGAAAAAATGCACATCTCCAACTCAAATTCATTAATAATTTAGCATAAAAAATAAAAATAAAAAGGAAAGAGAACAAAGTGGGAATCATGGCTATGGCACAAAATAAATCCACTTTACTGTAATAAAAATACTAAAAACTTAAATTTACATGCATTACCTATGGAGGAACCATAAAATGCATCCATTAAGGGAAAAGTAATCTCCTGAAGAAAGTGAAAGTACAAACTCCACAAAGAGAAAATAAAGCAGTTTAGGAAGAGACAGGAAAAGAGTAAGATGAAAACAAAGGTTGGGAGGCTGGCATAATGGTGAAGGCATTTACCTTACAAATGTGAAGTGCAAAGTTTGATTCTCACATGGGGTAATTGTCTAAACTTAAAATAGCCCATAAGGTCAGTTAGCCTAATCAATAACCAAATGGAACAGGTTATTTCAAGTACACAAAAAAAAAAAATGGCTAGGCTTAAAAATGGCCTGCAGGGTCAGCTAGCCTAATCCTTATCTATGAACCTATGAAACTATAAGAGTTATGAGATAACAGACATGAAAATCTGGATTAAGATATGTATGCAGGTGGACAGATTCAGTAGCAGGTTTATCCAGGAGTAGTGCAAGAAGAGCCAAGACTTTGGCAGGAATTCTTTTAGTGTTGCTTTGAAAGAGCAAAGGTTAAAGTTTGATCTAAATGTCAAAGGTAAAGAGTTCCAGCATTTGGCTACTGCATAACAGTATAAGCTGTCCAAGAGATTTATTTGTTTTATGGACAGAAAGGAGTAGTTTGCTACGAGATCATACACATCTGTTAGGATGATAGCTGTTGAGAATGGAACATAGGGCAGGACAGGCTAAGGATTTATGCATAATGTTATATGTAGTAACAATCTTCAACTATCTTATAAACTACAGAAACAATGTTATGCAATACAGAGAGCTAATAGTAAATTATATCACATAGAGGACATAGCCAATCTACTACTGGATAAATGTAGCCCTAACCTCCCCCCCCCCCCCACTTTCCCAGATCACCTACCAGCATCCACACTCCCTTCAAATCTCTCCCAAGAACATCTCCTCAAAGCACTATCCAAGGCCAAGAACACCACTTCTGTAGGTCTAGATAACACACTGGGATGTCGACTTGCAGGCCTGAAACAGGACCCATCAAACCCCCTATGGATGTTTTTCAATATATGCCTCCAAACAGACTTTGTATTGGATGAACAGAGAGCAGCAACAGTTATCCTCCTGCACAAAGGTGAGGTGGTAACTGACTCATAAGTCTGGCCATCCACATCTGTAAGGCTATGGAAAGGATCATTATAGAATTAATAAAAGATCCTGCCTACTTAACCTGGCCAACTTCTTCAAGAAGGCTATTGAAGCAATGGATGAGGGTAAATCAGTAAACACTGCATAGCTAGACTTCTCAAAGGTGTTTGACACCATCATACACTCACTTATAGTTGATAATCTCACTCAACTAAATGTAAATCCCTATGCAACTCATTGTATAGCAAAATGGCTCACTAATACAATCCAAGAAATTAGGGTGGGAGGCTCTACTTCCTCAAAAAAAGCTATAAATAACCTTATACCCCACATTTCAGTCCTTGGGCCACTCTCCCTTGGCAGTTACTTCTCAGATAATATTTATTTATTATTTATTTAACATTTGTTGATGCATGTCTTTGTAATGTGGGAGGAAACTGGAGCACCTGGAGGAAACCCACACGAACGTAGGGAGGACATGCAGACTCCGCACACAAGGCACCGCAGCTGAGAATTGAACTGGAGAACCTCTTGCTGTGAGGTGACAATGCTACCGCTGCACCACTGTGCCATCCAATAATAAAGCTAAGGTTAATGGGTTAAGGTTGATCAAATTTGCTGATGACTGTAAACCCGGTCCCATTATAAACTCTTCAGAAGACAACAAGCTCGTCCCAGAAGGCCTTTCCCAAACAAATAGCTGGCGTTAAAATCGATGTATAAACTAAATGCCAAAAATGTATAATATCCTTTGACAAGGATGACATCCCTAGTAACTATTACATCAACAACATAACCCTGAAAATTGATCTAGTAGTTAGGGATTTTGGAACCTATGCAGACAGTGAGCTGTTCTTCATTCAGCATGCATCCACTATTGTAAGAAATACTTTTTTCATTTCATAGTCTATTAATAAGGGTATGGTGTCCAGGTCAAGGGATCCGATCAGTCTTCTGTATTCAGAACTTATTAGGCCAATCATTGAGTATAAGGCCATATTTGGTATGTACCTGCCCAAATCTTGACAGTACATGAATGACCACAATGCTTTCTCACCAAGACAATCAATGGCCTAAATTATAAAAGCTACACTGACCATCTCAAAGCCCTGTCTCTCTTCTTGGTATCTTACAGACTACTGACAGGTGATCTCTGCCTTGCTTACAGAAACTCATTCAATCCCATCCTTTCAGACCTACTATACATCCTCAAGTCCAATGGAAGTTAAACACCTGCTCAAGAGATCTTAAATCTCTTCTGCAGCATAACATAACATGTTGGAGGTCTATATATGTGTCCCAGAGAATATAACTTCTCAGAAATTGTCTTCCTCTCCACATAAAGCAAAGAATGTCTCTTACTCTGTCCAAACGTAATCCAGATGAGTGGATGAGAAACTCTGGGTTTGTAACCTTTGTCCTTTATGGATAGGGGTAACATGTAAATGTCTGCTCAACTTTAGGTTAGTCATACTTAAAATACAAGGACCCTAGGTTATCTGTACTTGAAATATAAGAAATAAATCTTCTTGAGAATGCATGGCTAGGTTTCTAAAAATCCTCACAGACTAATGGCCTAGTAAGTACCTATAAACCTATGAACCTTAAACTCTCTGATTGTTCACTAACCTTAAGACTCCCCTAATGCTCCCTAAACTTAAAGTCCCTGATCACTCCTTAACCCTAAGACTCCCTGTCAGCTCCCTAAACCTGAAGTCCCCAGTCATGCCCCAACTCTAAGACTCCCTTCCCACTCCCTAAACTTAACCTGCCTGATTTCTCCCCAGCCCTAAAACTCCCCTCCCCTAACACTTTGACTCCCCTATCTAAAGCTCTTACTCAGTCCATGACCCTAAGCCTAAAGCCACCACTCATAAATTTAACAGCAGGAATGAGTGATACAAATCCATTCACTTATAGTGCAAACTGCTACCAACCGAAACATGTCAAAGACACAGTCCAACCACCAGTAAAGCAGCATTCAAACTAATACAACTCAACAAAAAATGTATCTTTGACCTGATGCACTAAATCTATGAAACTTTATACCAAAACTGACCATTCATATTATAAGCCAGCTGGCATCAAATCTGTTTTATGCATGGGATAAAGCTAGTGCAGGTTGTCTTAACCTCATATTCACTCTCAGATCTCTACTGTCTCATAGGATTTAAAATTCCACAAACTGCCACCATCTTGAAAAGACATTTAGAAGGGAAAGATGCACAGAAATACTCCAAAAGCAAAAAAAAAAAACAACAATCAGCGCCATGATGTAAAGGGATAAACTGGACTATAGCCCAGGTGACCATAGTTCATTTAGCAGCTCAGGTGTCTGAGGCACCAGCAGGGGAAGGACGGATGTGCCTTTCTTGGAGAGCAGGGTGCACAGTTGTATGTTCCCTCAGAGTGATTACTGGCAGAGGATGGGGACTTATAGAGAGGTGTTGCCTAAGACGGGTCTATATTAAAACTATGAAAGTTTAGAATTTTGAATGCTCACAAGTGGAAATTCAAGAACTCGAAATTGCTATTGTCGAGGGCTGTGCCCCCCACACCTCCCACTAAATATATATATATTCCAGCTCCGAGACCGCACTACAGTGAGGAAAGGGCAAATATTCCGATCTTCACTGTACTGCAATCAAAAAATAACATCTAGTTCCTGAATTTCCACTCATATGAGCGTTGAAATTCTGAACTTTCATCATTTTAATATAGACCCGCCTAAGATGAGTGTAGGCAGGAGTCCTTGGCTGAGTCACCACAGAGGCAAGACAATACACCAGCACATTCCTGTGCAAATCCACCCAAAGACAGGGAATGGAGAGACTAAGCCATATACAAAAATAACCCCTTCAGCAATATGATGCTAAAATAGGAAGCCTCAGTCTCCTCACTGGCCCCGACAATGAATCAGAGTAAGTCTGGAGGAAGAATCTGCATCTATGGATGAGTAATGGAAAATTTATCCCAGGACTGTCCCCAGTACTACTAATGGACACAGGCAGCTCCTAAATGCATTATTCCATGCATGAGTCCCCTAAAATTATCTGTGGTATGATCCCAGTTATTCTCACTATGGATAATATATAATTATCGTCCATGGGATGGGTAAAGCCAATCTCTAACCAAATGGGATAGGTTAATTCAAGCACCAAAAGGGAAATTGGCTAGGCTTAAAATGGTCCACAAGGACTGTTATAGTGCTTACCTATGAACCCATAAAAAAATCAAACAGAAAAAATGCACATCTCCAACTCAAATTCATTAATAATTTAGCATAAAAAATAAAAATAAAAAGGAAAGAGAACAAAGTGGGAATCATGGCTATGGCACAAAATAAATGCACTTTACTGTAATAAAAATACTAAAAACTTAAATTTACATGCATTACCTATGGAGGAACCATAAAATGCATCCATTAAGGGAAAAGTAATCTCCTGAAGAAAGTGAAAGTACAAACTCCACAAAGAGAAAATAAAGCAGTTTAGGAAGAGACAGGAAAAGAGTAAGATGAAAACAAAGGTTGGGAGGCTGGCATAATGGTGAAAGCATTTACCTTACAAATGTGAAGTGCAAAGTTTGATTCTCACATGGGGTAATTGTCTAAACTTAAAATAGCCCATAAGGTCAGTTAGCCTAATCAATAACCAAATGGAACAGGTTATTTCAAGCACACAAAAAAAAAAAAAAAAAAAAAAAAAAAAAAATGGCTAGGCTTAAAAATGGCCTGCAGGGTCAGCTAGCCTAATCCTTATCTATGAACCTATGAAACTATAAGAGTTATGAGATAACAGACATGAAAATCTGGATTAAGATATGTATGCAGGTGGACAGATTCAGTAGCAGGTTTATCCAGGAGTAGTGCAAGAAGAGCCAAGACTTTGGCAGGAATTCTTTTAGTGTTGCTTTGAAAGAGCAAAGGTTAAAGTTTGATCTAAGTGTCAAAGGTAAAGAGTTCCAGCATTTGGCTACTGCATAACAGTATAAGCTGTCCAAGAGATTTATTTGTTTTATGGACAGAAAGGAGTAGTTTGCTACGAGATCATACACATCTGTTAGGATGATAGCTGTTGAGAATGGAACATATGGCAGGACAGGCTAAGGATTTATGCATAATGTTATATGTAGTAACAATCTTCAACTATCTTATAAACTACAGAAACAATGTTATGCAATACAGAGAGCTAATAGTAAATTATATCACATAGAGGACATAGCCAATCTACTACTGGATAAATTTAGCCCTAACCCCGCCCCCCCCCCACTTTCCCAGATCACCTACCAGCATCCACACTCCCTTCAAATCTCTCCCAAGAACATCTCCTCAAAGCACTATCCAAGGCCAAGAACACCACTTCTGTAGGTCTAGATAACACACTGGGATGTCGACTTGCAGGCCTGAAACAGGACCCATCAAACCCCCTATGGATGTTTTTCAATATATGCCTCCAAACAGACTTTGTATTGGATGAACAGAGAGCAGCAACAGTTATCCTCCTGCACAAAGGTGAGGTGGTAACTGACTCATAAGTCTGGCCATCCGCATCTGTAAGGCTATGGAAAGGATCATTATAGAATTAATAAAAGATCCTGCCTACTTAACCTGGCCAACTTCTTCAAGAAGGCTATTGAAGCAATGGATGAGGGTAAATCAGTAAACACTGCATAGCTAGACTTCTCAAAGGTGTTTGACACCATCATACACTCACTTATAGTTGATAATCTCACTCAACTAAATGTAAATCCCTATGCAACTCATTGTATAGCAAAATGGCTCACTAATACAATCCAAGAAATTAGGGTGGGAGGCTCTACTTCCTCAAAAAAAGCTATAAATAACCTTATACCCCACGTTTCAGTCCTTGGGCCACTCTCCCTTGGCAGTTACTTCTCAGATAATATTTATTTATTATTTATTTAACATTTGTTGATGCATGTCTTTGTAATGTGGGAGGAAACTGGAGCACCTGGAGGAAACCCACATGAACGTAGGGAGGACATGCAGACTCCGCACACAAGGCACCGCAGCTGAGAATTGAACCGGAGAACCTCTTGCTGTGAGGTGACAATGCTACCGCTGCACCACTGTGCCATCCAATAATAAAGCTAAGGTTAATGGGTTAAGGTTGATCAAATTTGCTGATGACTGTAAACCCGGTCCCATTATAAACTCTTCAGAAGACAACAAGCTCGTCCCAGAAGGCCTTTCCCAAACAAATAGCTGGCGTTAAAATCGATGTATAAACTAAATGCCAAAAATGTATAATATCCTTTGACAAGGATGACATCCCTAGTAACTATTACATCAACAACATAACCCTGAAAATTGATCTAGTAGTTAGGGATTTTGGAACCTATGCAGACAGTGAGCTGTTCTTCATTCAGCATGCATCCACTATTCCACTATTGTAAGAAATACTTTTTTCATTTCATAGTCTATTAATAAGGGTATGGTGTCCAGGTCAAGGGTTCCGATCAGTCTTCTGTATTCAGAACTTATTAGGCCAATCATTGAGTATAAGGCCACATTTGGTATGTACCTGCCCAAATCTTGACAGTACATGAATGACCACAATGCTTTCTCACCAAGACAATCAATGGCCTAAATTATAAAAGCTACACTGACCATCTCAAAGCCCTGTCTCTCTTCTTGGTATCTTACAGACTACTGACAGGTGATCTCTGCCTTGCTTACAGAAACTCATTCAATCCCATCCTTTCAGACCTACTATACATCCTCAAGTCCAATGGAAGTTAAACACCTGCTCAAGAGATCTTAAATCTCTTCTGCAGCATAACATAACATGTTGGAGGTCTATATATGTGTCCCAGAGAATATAACTTCTCAGAAATTGTCTTCCTCTCCACATAAAGCAAAGTACGTCTCTTACTCTCACCAAACTTAATCCAGATGAGTGGATAAGAAACTCTGGGTTTGGAACCTTTGTCCTTTATGGATAGGGGTAACATGTAAATGTCTGCTTGAATCTAGGTTAGTCATACTTAAAATACAAGGACCCTAGGTTATCTGTACTTGAAATATAAGAAATAAAACTTCTTGAGAATGCACGGCTAGGTTTCTAAGAATCCCCACAGACTAATAGCCTAGTAAGTACCTATAAACCTATGAACCTTAAACTCTCTGATTGTTCACTAACCTTAAGACTCCCCTAATGCTCCCTAAACTTAAAGTCCCTGATCACTCCTTAACGCTAAGACTCCCCGTCAGCTCCCTAAACCTGAAGTCCCCAGTCATGCCCCAACTCTAAAACTCCCTTCCCACTCCCTAAACTTAACCTGCCTGATTTCTCCCCAGCCCTAAAACTCCCCTCCCCTAACACTTTGACTCCCCTATCTAAAGCTCTTACTCAGTCCATGACCCTAAGCCTAAAGCCACCACTCATAAATTTAACAGCAGGAATGAGTGATACAAATCCATTCACTTATAGTGCAAACTGCTACCAACTGAAACATGTCAAAGACACAGTCCAACCACCAGTAAAGCAGCATTCAAACTAATACAACTCAACAAAAAACACATCTTTGACCTGATGCACTAAATCTATGAAACTTTATACCAAAACTGTCCTGGGGACTTATAAAGAGGTGTTGCCTAAGATGGGTCTATATTAAAACAATGAAAGTTTAGAATTTCGAACGCTCACAAGTGGAAATTCAAGAACTTGAAATTGCTATTGTGGAGGGCTGTGTCCCCCACACTTCCCACTAAATATATACAGTGAGGAAAGGGCAAATATTCCGATCTTCACTGTACTGCAATCAAAAAATAACAACATCGAGTTCCTGAATTTCCACTCTCATGAGCGTTCGAAATTATGAACTTTTATCGTTTTAATATAGACCCGCCTAAGATGAGTGCAGGCAGGAGTCCTTGGCTGAGTCACTACAGAGGCAAGACAATACATCAGCACATTCCTGTGCAAATCCACCCAAAGACAGGGAATGGAGAGACTAAGCCATATACAAAAATAACCCCTTCAGCAATGTGATGCTGCAATAGGAAGCCTCAGTCTCCTCACTGGCCCCGACAATGAATCAGAGTAAGTCTAGAGGAAGAATCTGCATCTATGGATGAGTAATGGGAAATTTATCCCAGAACTGTCCCAGAACTACTAATGGACACAGGCAATTCCTAAATGCATTATCCCATGCATGGGTCCCCTAAAATTATCTGTGGTATGATCCCAGTTATTCTCACTAGGGATAATATATAATTATCGTCCATGGGATGGGTAAAGCCAATTTCTAACCAAATGGGATATGTTAATTCAAGCACCAAAAGGGAAATTGGCTAGGCTTAAAATGGTCCACAAGGACTGTTATAGTGCTTAGCTATGAACCCATAAAACAATAAACACAAAAGATACACATCCACAACTCAAATTCATTACTAATTTAGCATAAAAAATAAAAATAAAAAGGAAAGAGAACAAAGTGGGAATCATGGCTATGGCACAAAATAAATGCACTTTACTGTAATAAAAATACTAAAAACTCAAATTTACGTGCAGTGGTGCAGCGGTAGTATTGTTGCCTCACAGCAAGAGGTTCTCCCGTTCGATTCTCGGCTGGAGTGTGGGGAGTGCCTTCTGTGTGGACTCTGCATGTCCTCCCCGCAATTGGGTGGGCGTTCGAAAGACAAGCGTAAATGGGCATGCCTTCGTTGAAGGTTGGACATCAAGCTGGCACCTCAGCATTCGTGAAAATCTACTGCCAATCATTAGCAGACAGGAGTTCCACTGTGGCGACCCCTAACCGGGAAAAGCTGAAAGACAACAACAACCTATGGAGGAACCATAAAATGCATCCATTAAGGGAAAAGTAATCTCCTGAAGAAAGTGAAAGTACAAACTCCACAAAGAGAAAATAAAGCAGTTTAGGAAGAGACAGGAAATGAGTAAGATGAAAACAAAGGTTGGGAGGCTGGCATAATGGTGAAGGCATTTACCTTACAAATGTAAAGTGCAAAGTTTGATTCTCACATGGGGTAATTGTCTAAACTTAAAATGGCCCACAAGGGCAATTAGCCTAATAATAACCTATGAACCTTTGAAAAACGTATAACAGCCACCAGCACAGCAGAAAGCATTTGCTCTGAGGCCAGAATTCAGAAACAAGTGGTAAGACTGCAGCAGAAAGGGTCCTTTAACATAACTGTGGAAACCAGTGATTGTGAGACACATTAGCTGCAATAAAGAAAGCTCTCAGTATCAGTTAAACTGCATGTATCTGAATTACTCAGTGATTGGCGCAAACACTAACAAGCACCCTGCTGCAGTAATCACCACCTGCAACCTATGCATCTCACTGGCACTGGCACCCCCTCATTCATTTCCTCCTCCCCACCCCATGCCAACACACACAGACGCACCACCATACCTCTGACATGGCCTTCAGTTTATAGAACATATGTGATGTAACCTCTTATGTTGTCACCATCTTTCATAAATCATGAATGATTACAGTTAATCAATAATACCAGACATTAGAATTTCATACTTCTAATTGTTCTTAATATCTTCCATGCTGCAAAACTTGTTGTTCAATCAACATTTTACATGACTACTATTTCCAATTCCTTTGTGTCTAGTGGCCCCAATCATCCATCTTTCTTGCTGCAAAACCTAAATAGACTTAGGGTAATATTTACAAGTCCCTGGTGTCTAGTGTTCTTCTTCTCAATATTGCAGGATTTGCTCATTAGTCAAGAGGAGTGTAGATGTATGGCAGGCAAACCTTGCCCACACACACACATGCACCCCAATGCTACCAGTCTGCCAAACTCTACAACACTTAAATCTAATGCAATCTCAACAATTGAAACCAGTGCATGGCCGTGAGCCTTTTGGCATTCTTAATTAATGTGGTTGTCAGTGAAGATTTAAGCAGCCAAAAGATACAGGTATTAACAAAAGAGAGCACATGACACAGTATCACATTCCGCTCCCCTAGAATAGCTTGCTGTAACTGGAGAGACAGCCCTTCTGTTCCTCACCGAGTTTAAGCACTGCCATATGGCTATCTCTGATTTGGAAAAGGCTACCATCAGCATTAAAATGGAATTACCACTGGCAATAACATTTCTGAATCCTAGGGCAAGTCAGGCATAATATTAGATACATACACACACACTCACACATCCATACGTTGTACGGAAAAGCAAGCTTGACTGCCCTATCCCATGTGAAGGCTGGGACACCTACCACCATACTTATCTATTTTCACATCAAGGATGCAGTTTGATAGAGGTAAGGTAGCATATGGTTTCTAAATAAACAAGCATGTTTTTCTCTGCAACTGTGCAACTTCAGGGTAAGAATAAATAAAAAGGTGGGGGGTCTAGTTTTGCAGTTTTTCACATGAGAGTATGAGGAACTTGTAAGTAACATGAATGAAAATAATTTTCTTAGAGTGCTTGTTTCGTATTTTTCTTCAGTTGCAGGGATTTAATGTGCAGATTAAAGCTTTCATAAATATTTCTGTTATGATAAAATTCCTGTGTCAAAAACATATTGTCTTAATCTTCCCTGCTATCTCTTTTACAATCAACAAAATCAGAGAACACTTACTTTTAAATCACTGTTGTATGCAACAACAGAAGGGTCATCTGTTGTCATGTACTGTTCCTGATTAATTTTGAGACAGTAATGCACATCTGACTTTAAATATGCTGAATGACCAAACAACAATTTATTCATAAACAGGTATAATGGCATTCACTGAATTGAATAATGATACTCTTTCTTTCTACTTTAAAGCAAGAAGATCAAGTGAGCAATGTTGTTGTGCAGAGGAATGTTCATACAGAGAATGTACAGAGTAAAGCAAGAGAGACTGAGCTCCTTAAGCAGCAGATGGAAGAGGAGAAAAGGAAGATTAATGACGTTCAAGTGACACTAGATGAAAACAGAAGAAAACTGTTGCTTCTGAGGAGTCAAAGGCCAGTTGAAAAATTTGAGGAGAAAGAAGTTGTGCAGTACTACAGGGATCCAAAACTGGAAAGTGAAGTAGCTTCCCTTAAAACTAAAATTGAAAGTGAATACAAGAGAAAAGCTAACACCCAAGCAGAGATTCAAGCACTGAATAATAAAATTCTTCTGTTTGAGAATGAGCGGAAGGCAGTCAAGCCACAGCTCATCACAAAGGAGGTCACACAAATCGAGAAGGACCCACTTCTAGATAAAGAAGCTGCCAACCTGAGAACAGAAATTAACAGACTTAAAAATGAGAATGCAGTATCTTTCAAAGAATTTGAGCATCTGCAAACAGATGTCACAATTCTTGAGCAAAAGAAGCCAAATATCAAAGAAAGGGTTGTTGTTAAAGAGGTGGTAAAGGTGCAGAAAGACCCACAGATGTTACAGTCAGCAAGGACCCTCCAGTCCCAAATTGATGATGAGATAAGGAAGAGAAGAACTCTAGAAGAATCTACAATTACACTGAGAAACAGGATTCTGGAAGTTGAGAGGCAGATAAGCCTAGCAGAGCCAAAGGTTATTGTTAAAGAAGTAAAGAAAGTGGAACAGGATCCAGTACTACTGCAGGAGGCTGGCAAATTGAAATCACTTCTAGATGAAGAAAGACACAAAAGCAGTTTGCTTTCAAGAGAAATAACTGATTTAAGAACCAGGTACAACATTATAGAAAACCAGAAACAAAAGATTGAAATTAAGGAAGTTATTAGCGAACTGTTTCATATTGCCCCAGAAACAGAAATGGAAATTACTAATATCAGAAGAGAGCTACAGATGTCTTCTGAGAAGAAATCATTGCTAGATAAAGAAATTGATAAAATAAGGAAAGAATTGGAAGAGCTTAGGTCTCAAAAGCCAAGAGTAGAGCAAAAAGAAGTTGTCCAAGAAGTTGTAAAGCTTGAAAGCAGTCCAGAGATACTTAAAGAAATTGACAGGCTAAAACTTCAACAAACACAGATAACAGATAGCTGGAACAGATGCCATGAGCAGGTACTAAGGTTACGTAATGAAAGGGATGAATGGAAACGGGAAAGGGCCAAAGTTGAAACAAAGCTAGTTAATAAGGAACTAGTTAAGTATGAAAATGACCCAATGCTGGAAAAAGAGGCCGAACGCCTCAGGAAAGAAGTGCGTGAAGAATCACAAAGACGAAGAGAAACTGAAGAAACAGTATTTACTCTGCAGAATAAGTATTTACTACTTGAAAGGAAGAAACCAGAAGAAAAAGTTGTCATTCAAGAAGTTGTGCGACTTCAGAAAGATCCAAGTTTGTTGGCAGAACACAATAGACTAAATAAGAGTTTGGATGAGGAAGTGAGAAAGAGACGTAATCTGGAACGTGAAGTTCAGCAACTTAGGGTATTGGTTGAAGATAAGGAGAATATTCTTGATCTTGAAGGAGAAAGAATGAAGAAGCTGGCAGTAGAGCAGGAGCTAAGGTTAGTCAGAACAAGGATCAAAGACCTAGAGGACAGCCCTGCCCCAGTAGAGGAACAAATAGTCAGAGAGAATGTGGTGAAAGTAGAAAGAGAACCAAAGCTTGAGAGAATTATAGAAAACCTACGTACAGAGTATAACAATGAGAAAAACAGAATCTTAGATTTGGAACGGGAATGCAGGAACCTTCAGATCAGGATTGATATACTAGAGAAAGAAAAGTCCCAAGAGAAGACAATTTATAAGGAGGTTATCAGAGTGGAAAAAGACAGAGTACTAGAAAGTGAGCGTAATCAGCTTAGAGATATATTAAATAAAGAGAAAATAGGAGTCCATGATGCTGAGCAAGAAATACGACGACTAAATCAAAGAATCAACAGGATTGATGACACATTTAAAAATTATAAACGGGAGGAAGCAGATCTGAACAAAGAAAAGGAAAGAATCCTGTGGGAAAAGACAAATATAGAAAGAGATCTAAAAGAACTAGAGAGACAGAAACAAAATGTTGCTATTCATTTTATGGAGGAATCAAAGCTCCGAAGTGAGAAAAGTGAAAAGGACAAGCAGAGGAGACAACAGCTTCTGACAGAAATTTCTCTTTTGGAGTCAGACATTCTTAAAGAAAAAGATATCATCTACCAGAAAGAAAATGCTGCAAGAGAACTTCATTTGGCATGCAGCAAAGAAGATTCAGGCCAAACTGATATGCAGATGAGAGAAACAAACCTTTCTACTAAAATTTCTATCCTAGATCCAGACACAGGCAAAGATATGTCACCTTATGAGGCCTACAGGAGAGGGCTCATTGACAGAAATCAGTATACTCAATTGCAAGAACTTGAGTGTGATTGGGAAGAGATCACTACCCTTGGCCCAGATGGAGAAACAACAGTACTTCGAGACAAGAAAAGTGGCAAACAGTACTCCATTGACAATGCACTGAGAGACAGGAGGGTTACAAAAGAAGAATACCAAATGTACAAAAATGGAAAGATCCCAATATCAGAATTTGCTCTCCTAGTGGCAGGAGAACAAAAGCCTTCATCCTTCTCATTTGGATTTTCTTCCCCCAGATCACCGCTATCATCACCAACCACTCAGAGAAGACAGAATTTCTTTGATCAGTCCTCAGCAGCCACCCCAAGTGATGATACATATCCAATAGCAGGGATACATGACAGTACAACGAATACCAGGTGTTCAGTACGAAGTGCGCTGCTAAAAAAGATGATCGACCCAGTAACAGCCCAAAAGCTGTTAGAAGCCCAGGCTGCCACTGGTGGTATTGTAGACATTTCGACAAAAGAAAGATACTCTGTCCATAAAGCTTCAGAAAAAGGTCTAGTAGACAGCACACTAATGAAAAGGCTAATCAATGCTCAAAAGGCCTTCACTGGTGTTGAAGATCCTGTAACCAAACAAAGACTTTCAGTGGGGGAAGCTATTCAAAAGGGCTGGATGCCCCAAGACAATGCTCTCCATTACCTGCAGGCTCAATATTTGACAGGGGGGTTAGTAGACCCTAATAAAGCTGGCCGTGTTGATATTGATAATGCAGTGAAACGGGGTATGATTGACAAGGAAACTGCCAGAATAATTAAGGAAGAAAGTAATTATGTTCCAGATATCACAGATCCTGTATCAAAACAGAAGATCAACTACAAAGATGCCATGTCACGCTGTGTTAAGGATAATAAAACTGGGTTGTTATATCTTCCAGCTGCATCTAGTAGTCAGCAATCTTCATATATGCGCTCTTTCGTTCGTTAAATCTTTAATTTTGACAATTCTCAAAATCAGTAACTATTCCCAACCAGATATTAATCTGTCTGAAATCTTCTATCCTGCTGAGAACTGTAGCTTTGCTGCATAAGCAATAAGCCTTAAATGTATATCAAGATGTTCTTTGGGTTGTTTGTCTTCTAACCTGCAGGACAAATAGCCTGTTTTCCAAATTATTTTTGTAAAAAGGCAACGTCATTATGTAGGATTCCAGCATAAAATGTTGTAATAGGTGGAAGGCTTTCTTTTGCAACTGTAAAGTATATCATCTCATTTTTAATCTAAACTAAACCAGGTTGAAAGCATTATATGTACACCAGTTCACATAATTTGATTTAAGAAAGATCTGTAAAGCACTGCAATTTAATATCATTCCTTATTAAAAACATATTTTATTACAGAAGTTGTGTACTTTTTTTGTGTACTGAGTATTTTTTAATCTAGTGTCTTGGAAAGTGTCTTACTGTCAGGATTACCTTTTCTTCGAGTCTGCCAGTGTTTCTTGATCTCCATGTGACCCCAGTCCTCTGAGTACTTGAATATATCCACCTTGCAATATGTACTTAAAACCATATTTTAATAGATGTTGCCAAATTGAGGCAGTAGGTTCAAGTAAGAATGCATCTTTCAACATAAGATACTGTCATTCATTTTCCACTTCAGGCCACTGGGATACAATGCAAACATGCTGCTGTCACATCTCCATTCAGATTTCTGTAATACCACACCATCAAGCCCTGCCCCTGGTTCTTCAGCCATGCAGTTACCTTGGTCCACTCAATGGATGTCAGGTGATGAAGGATGAAATCCTCCCTCTTAAAAGGATAAGATTGTCTTCTAAAATGCTAGGTCTTTTCCTTTACCTTGTACCTTTCCTATTGCATTATGAGCCTCAACCATTTAGTACCTGCTATAACTATCTGCTTCACAAGCATTCTTAGTATGTAGCAGATGATTACAATCTGAACAATGTTGATGCCTAAAGAATGAATATTATGTCACTCTAAAAGTTGTATTAGCAACCCTACTGAATCTGCACACAGCAGGGCAACAAGAAAGAGAGACAGAAATCTTGTGAGGAAGGTAATAATTAATGGAAATGGAAATAGAAGTGCCCCACTGAATGCCAAATATGTCAAACGTTATTGAAAGAGGTGTGACATCACCTGGAATATACAAAGCAGGATACTTAACTGTGATTTCTAAATGAAGACATTTTAGTCATTGGAGTGGGGAAGGAAATGATAACACAGGAGAGTTGATCCTAATATTGAAAATTAAATTGCTAAAAATAAATGTGTGTCTGTACCTGTGGTTTATGTCATCTGGAATAACAGAAATATTTATTATTAGTGCTTTATAACAATTCCTTATGAACAAATATATCAAAAATGTTTACATCTGGAATAGAAAGCAAATGAAAAATCTCCTTTTGACATACAAGAAAAAATGTTTATTGTGGATCTGAAAAGTTAGTTTTGAGTATTGTGAAGAAACTGCTACAATCTTGTTTTTGACAAAAATATTAAAACTGAGAAAATAATGACACTGTGGTTTCTCCATAAACAGAGCTAGCAGTATTCATAAAACAAATTGTTCTAAGTCTACTACATTGCTTTGCTCTATGTCATTCTGACGGGATAGTAACAGTGCAGTTCTCAGATGTCAATCTTCCATTAGCATGTAGCACACAAATCATTTTAATGGGTTAACACCAACCTGCTGCTCTATGCAGTCACATACAGCAGAGCCTATTGTTAATAAGCCTTCTACTGTCCCATGCTGTGGCTTCCCATGACTTATGAAGGACAGCAGCCTGTCGCACTGAGGCTGGGTGAACAGCATAACTTTATGTTAGACAGATAAACGCCGCAACCAGAGTAAATCAGGAGCTCCTCTTTCACACAATTCACAATTTTTGCTTTCATTGGTGTATACATTGAGCAAAGTGTCTGTGCATGCTTCCTGAACACTTGTGTCTCCGCATACAGAAAGGAATATCAGTGGTCACACCAGACATATTGTATCATGGTGAGTCAGCTGCATCCAAACTGCATATTAAATCATCATGTCTGCAAATCATTCTAGTGAACAATATGTGGGTGTGGAATGCCAAAGCAGTTCAGTGTAGTACCATAGAGATGGACGCCTCTGGACAACAAGCAGTGCATTTATACAAACTAATGGCAGGAAAGGGTCTGGACAATGTGCAGCATGATTATGAGTGTGTGTGTGTGTGTGTGTGTGTGTGTAGATAGATAGATAAAGACTGAATGCTCATTTGACAGAATCACAGATTGCTGAACACAATAAACTGAAAACACATTAGACTGAATTACTATTGATAGAAAATATTCTACACAGCAAATAAACCATAAAAGCTGCTTTTCAGGGTGCATCCCCAAAGAAGAACTGTTCGTTCCCCACATTCACTTTATATATATATATATATATATATATATATATATATATATATATATATATATATATATATATTAAAGGTCACACAACCATTGAGAAAAGAAAAAAACGATACACAGCATATCGGTGCTGCTGCACAAACATCTACTGACTCATATATGTATGTATATAACACAACAATCATTTCTAGCAGTAGAGACTTGGTTAACAGATTAGCAACTAATCCTGAACCCCCAAAAAACAAACTCATGATCTTCCATCCCAGTAAAACAACAGCCCCCCACTGCTACAATTAACATCACTTCATTAAATAACACCCTCATATCTCCCCACCTCACATCAAACGTCTAGGAGTTGAAATTGACTACAACATGAGATTTGACATCCACATATCCCAAACAGTAAAAAAGTTAATTAAAAAATATGAATACTATATAGAAACAAACCCTACTACACAACAAATGCTAAGACTACTGCTGCCCAATCCCACCTGATCATGACACTGCTTTACGCATTTCCCATATCTACAAATCTAAGAAAAACAGAACTACCAAAACTGGAATCCTGTTACAATAAAATTGCTAGACACGCTACAAGCTCACCATTTAGAGCTCACCACTGTCTAGCACTTAAAAAACACACTGGCTAGAGCTCCCCCAACTCCTTCTCCATAACTAGTTAATTATGGCACATAAAATATTCTATCAACCTGATAAAACTGCAGTCCTTTGAATATTACTTCAACCATACTCCACTGCCAGAACATTGCTTTCTGCCAACAAATACCTTATTAAGATCACTAAAACCAATAACCTGGCTGGAGAATCCCTCTTCTCGAGTTACGTTGGCAAAATCTGGAATGCCTTACAACAGGACATTACAAATATTTCATCCTTGTATCAATTTAAAAAAAATGCTAAAAAATCACTTTTCCAACAAATGTCTGTGCCCTTACTCTGCCCCTGACTAATTCATATCTCTCAATCAATACCAATACTTCTTCTTTATGGTTACCAACAACACCCTTACTATTGGACAATTGGATCCTATGTCAAACACGAATACTGTACCTAAAAATAACCTAACAAGTACTATACAAATAATACCATTGGGCGGTATATGTCCTATACAAATAATACCACTGGGAGGTATATGTCCTATACAAATAATACCATTGGGCGGTATATGTCCTATACAAATAATACCATCGGGAGGTATATGTCCTATACAAATAATACCAGTGGGCAGTACATGTCCTATACAAATAATGCCAGCAAGCAGTATATGTCCTATACAAATAATACCATCAGGCAGTATATGTCCTATACAAATAATACCAGCAGACGGTATATGTCCTATACAAATAATAATAGCGGGTGGTATATCTCTCTTCTTTTCTAGTCTTGCTATCTTCACTTTATTTCAATACTCTGACTCACTATAGTATCTGTTCATAGATTCATTTCTGCAATAGCCAGGCTTTAATGCCTTGTGCTCTTTGGTTAATTACTTAGTTTACAAATAGATCTTGATTGTTTTAAACTCTATTACTTTCACTGTGTGATCAATTCTAATCAAATGATGTTGAATTGTATGTATTATGCATTATGATGTGGAACTTTTCTCCCCGGGCCTGTGTGTGTGTGAATGTTTGTGAATACATGTGGGTGCATGCATGCACTGTGTTTGGGTGTGATTATTTATAATACGTGCAGTGGTATATGTAGTGAGATGTGGATGTGGCTGGTGCAGCCCGTAAATGTGTGTGTGTGTGTGTGTGTGTGGGGGGGGGGGGTTTGTAAATTATTGTACCTGTAGAATGCAAAGATTAGAAAAGTCATCTTTGGGAAAATAGATTCCAAGCAACTGCTTTTGCAGAGACAATCACAGATCAGCGACAATGCACTGAGTTGGAACGGTGCCAGACGTAATACAGCTAGATGAGATACTTAGTCCAGTAGTACATTGTCAAGGGAAAGATCTTTGTGATACTAAAATAAATGGTGTTTTATTCACTGATATAGGTCACCTGTCTGACTTATTTCCCACAGAGAAATGTTCCCCTTATACAAAGTAATGTCATTCTCCTGCCTGTGCTTTACTGAAGTGAACTGACATATATGTGCACTCTAGAACTAACATCTTATAATATTTCAGTTCTTCAAGCAGAAAATATTATAATAAAATATCTTGGTTGATTGTAGCACAGTAATTAAGAGAATATTGCAATGATCTCCAGTAAATATATAGAAGTTAATGACAGGACATATACAAGGATACTATTGAAGAGAGTCTATCCATTAAGGATCAATTGTTCTGGGACTAACTCATGCGAATGTACCTATGGCACTCTTGCATCAGGGCAGAATTTTAACAGAATATCACCTTACTAATTGGCATAGTGCACAATTTAACATAGAGAAACCTATTATACTGAAGGGGTGCATGCTTTAGCAGGAGAAATGTTTACTTTTATTCAAGAGTGAGACACAACTATCTTACAAATTTCATTCAAGTTGTCTGTTAAAACATAACTTCATCAAAGTTAATAAATCCAGCAAATGTTGTGCTGCATAAAATAAATAGATTTTTTTTCAGTTATTTAAGTAAGAGTTTCATGTGAAATGTCTTCTAGCTTCACACCTGGTATAATATGATTTCAGAAGAAAATGAGGCAGAAACCACTGCAAATCATCCAAACATGAAGGTTCAGAGGCTTTAGTTTTAGTCTTAAAAATCCAGTTTACTGCTGTGCTTTAAAAAAAGGAGGAGGTATGGAAGGTGTGGAGCAAGAAACATATGTATGAGCAGGCTAAACCATTATTTAATTAGCTGCCTGGGAGCTATTAGAATCGGATTGGTTAAACCTTTTCTAGAGTACTTTCTCCAGTAAATCTTCCTCTTCTTTTGGCTTTTCCTTGTTAGGGGTCGCCACAGCGGATCACCTGTCTGCTCATGATTGGCAGTGGAGTTTTACGGTGTTGAGTTGCCAGCCCGGCGCCCAACCTTCCACCGAAGGCACACACATGCACGCACTCACGTCTAGGGCCAATTTAGAGTATCCAATCCACCTACAACATGTCTTTGGGATGTGGGAGGAAACCGGAGCACCCAGAGGAAACCCATGCGACCACAGGGAGGACATGCAGACTCCACACAGAAGGCACCCCAGCCGAGGATCGAACCGGAGAACCTCTTGCTGTGAGGCGGCAATGCTAACTGCTGCACCACCGTGGCCACCCTACTTTCTCCAGTAAATAAAAATAATAAATTGTAATATGGTGTCTGTCACAAATGGAATGAAAAAGTGTCCATCTTCCAAGCCATATGATATAGAAGCTGTAAAACAAACTTGGATAATTGAACATTGTCCTGTATAGCAAAAACATCACACTGTTTGAGTCTCATGGAGTTCCAATCCACAGAATGACTGAGACATCACATTTCCACTAACAAATAGTGAAAAATCTACTACCAAGAGTATTTGCCAGTTTTTTCAGCTGCCTGGCAAGGTATACTACATGAATAAAAAATGTTACAGTGCCTTCTCCTTCATTGCCTCTCAGTAGAGGATATAACCTTCCCTATCTTGTTTGTTGAGGTACCACACCATATGCATATTGTCTGTCTGTATTCTCACTATCATCTATATTTGTATGGGAAAAAACAAAAATAGTTATGACTAAAATATTTTTAATGTTAGGATCTCCACTTAATTTAATTTATAGTGCTGTACAGAGTGTTACTGGACTATCTAGATTCCTGAACTATTTAGCATTTTATTATTTATTTATTTTTTGTTCATTAACTGGGATTGTTTAAATGGGCAATGCTCATTTTCAGCTGAGGGATGTGGAGTAAAGCTCCACAACTGTAATGCAATTTATATCAGGTGTAACAATTATACAAGCACATTTTACTTTAGGCAAATTTCTTAACACAAGAAGAGTTAGTTTACATATTTCAGAGATAATTTCATCAAATCATTACAAGAAGGCTGAGATTCAGACATAAATTTTGCTTTCTTATGGTCACAGACTTTCAGACACAGTTTGTAGTAGTTCAGATATGAACTCCAAACACTAAGCAGACGTAAAGACAATGTCTATCATAAGGGCTTTATTGTGAAAACATATAAAAATGTTAAAAATTAAGTGCTTTTGTCTGATATAACAGAATTCTTTAGAATAACACTACTAACTGTTGAACCATTTAAAAAGCATGCAAAACACATCATGTGATATTATCCACACAAATTTAAAAAGGCAGTGACCCATAAAAAAACAATGTTCAAACCCTTTAAATAACTAATATATATATATATATATATATATATAGCATAAATATAAACAAATTGATTTGATTAAAATTCACAAATAAAAATCAGACTTTTAAAAATGTGTATTGCCATAAAACGCACCACATTGTGAAATCTAAAAAGTCAACTAATTATAGAAGACTTGTATTTCAGAAGACAACTAATATTGATGGCATCATTTAACCTAGGAAAACATTGACACAAAGCCTGACCTGCCACTATAGCTCATGAACCTCCAGATAATTTTTGTTTCCTCATCAGGGAGCCAAACCAAACCTTATCCAAGACTAACAATGTAAGGGTTTTAAAATTCTGAAAAATGCTAGCATGTTTAGCCAAGGCATTTGTTAAACTGAGGGGTTTTAAAGCATAAAGATGTTCATAAATTCATTCTCTTAAGGGAAATTCAGTTTTCACAACATAAAATACCTCGCAAGCTAAATAACAGCTTTAGTCTCACAGTTTGCTTTAGGGAAATATTTAATATTGTTCAACTCCCCCAAAGATGTATTTTGACATATGGAATGAATATACCTGAATTATTTACAGCTGTTACATTTAGTAGTACCTACAAATTGGCAATCAAAAGTGGACCCTTCTGATTTGTTTTTACTACGTCTTCTCCTTTTAAAAGTTAAGCTGAGGGTCCTACTACTTGCTTTATCTTTTAGACGTGTGTGAGGATACTACACTCTGACTCAATGATGCCATTAATTTTAAACATGCTATTAGAGTATGTAATCACCATTTTGTGTTAAAAATGCTATTAATAGGAGCATCCTTGGATTGGACTTCCCCACCCTTTAAAATAGGGGCAAAATTGCTAGATCTTCCTTGAAAAACTTCCTCTTTAGTTCTTTCTAATAAATTCATTGGATAACCTCTTTTGGTAAACAGCTGAAACAAGTAGTACATTTGGGACAAGAAATCTTTGTCATCTGTTACCAGTCTAGAAACCCAAACCATTTTCCTTTCACATCACTTAATTTCTGTTTATATGCATGACAACTTCTATAGTGCATGTAACTATTAGAAAACATATCTTTTTGAAATACACTGGATTCAAAGCACCAGTTGGTGGTATTTTTAAGAAGAGTTGCATCTAAAAAACCAATATAAGACCAAGAACCTTTACAAGTCAATTTCGAAAACTAGTATGTGTTCAAAAAATGATAAATTCTTCCAATAATTATTCAGAACTCTTCCATAAAATAAATGTCATCCAAATAATGAAGATGATATCCCAGTAACTTCTAAATCTAGAGGGAAATGAAACATCGAGTTCACAAAATTATTCAGATATGACACTGGATATTAAATTAGTGTATTTAGTACATTAACTACTAATAACTGCAGACAAGCTTCCCACATTTAGTCAGTTTCAACTGTTAGTGGTAAGTGACAATAAGCAGTAGAATGTTCTCAGAGTTAGACTACATGGTTTTACTTACCAAAAATATTTCTTTGTAACTAGCAGAAGCACTGGGATTTGTTGTTCAAGATAATATGCTTTGTTCCTGAGGTTATTCTCTGGCTGCTACATTTTATACTTGCCACCTTACATCTGGTACCATTCAAATATTAGAGGACACAAACCCTGGAGTCCTGAAGAACTACCTGCCACACCACTCCATATGTTTGCCATCTGAGTTTTGGATGCTTGAATTTTCTTAGTCTTTCCTTGGTATAAAAATACCTTTGCATTTATTAAATCCAGAATTATGTAAACTGAATTCTGTGATATGAAATGATATTTGAATTTCTAATATGCAGTGCTATACACAGAGGTGAGATATGCTCATAAAATATTACAAAATAATGCTGCAATTGAATGAGAAATTAGTCTAATAATATGCAAACATTGAGAAACAACTGAATGCACTACCTATTTTGATGTACAAACATTGATGCCATTCATCTGGTAAACACCCTTTATGATAGAAAAACATCAAAAAGTAAATGACTGAAAATGAATTGCCTTTTAAATCAAATAAACTTCATCAGGATTTCACAAATTTGCATGTGTAAATAATGACCTTTCATATCTAGACTGCTGTTCATAAACAGTAACTTATCAAAGGAAGCAAATTCGCATGATCATTCACAACATTTTTTTCTAAGGAAGCTACTTTGAGTGGTTGTTTTACTATCTCTAATATAACAGTCTGCCTTTGGTTTCTGACTGGCTGGCTTCTTTTGTGTACCAAGGAGAAGTTTAAGACCCTGTTCCAGTTATTGTCCTTTTTTCTTTAATATAATATTCAGCTCTCTCTTCCTTAGTTTCTACACTGACCTATTTTGTTACTTTAATACCTGGAGTCTTTTGGCAAGACTCAGTATCAAATTTATCTAGCCCTTTGACTTCTAAGTTGGCTGCACACTGAGTAATAGCTTAATTTCAGCTGTCCCAGTGTGAAAAAAAAACCTCAGAAAACAAAGCCAGTGAACTTGTCTTTTGGGGTAAATTTCAGTTAATGGCTAGTAGCTACACATGCCTCGATGACAACAAAGAAGAAATTTAGAGAACCTAAAAGAAAATCAACCACATGTGACAAGACGACACTGGCTAGGAAGAATCTTGTTCCTGTTCAGCAAAAAGCAGTTCAAACTCCAGCTTTGGTGCAAGACATGACTTCAGTAATCTAGTGAAAAAATAAGTCAAATGTGCTCAGAGCTGACTAAAATAAACAAACCACTGAAACTGTATATCAACTCTAATAACAAAGGATTGAAACAAATGGAAGAAGCTTTAAACATATATTCAGATGTGCTGATAAAACTGCAATAATCAGAGGTTGAAATGAAGAATAGGTTGACTGAGTGTGAGACTGCTCAAGAACAGATGTTTCAAAAAAAATGGAAGAATTAGAAGACAGAGCATACAGGGAAAACCTGATATTTCTGCTGACAAGAGAAACTGGGAAGAACAGACTGTAAAAATAAGCAACTTGACTGGTATTCCACAGTAGGAGATGTTAACTGAAAGAGCACATTGTACATATGCTCCAAACCTGGCCATGAGAAAGTACCTGTATTAGTAAATATGTAATTGTACCAGCATAAGAGTTGATCCTGACAAAACTGTGGTAGAAGGCTGAAGTACAAAAAAGTTGGAGACAATAGAGTTTTTTGTGGAAAATGATTACTCACTGTACACCGGACAAAGATGAGCAAATTTATTCCAGCAATCAGGGGAATGTCGAGAGGCAGGTGTGAGATTTAAGCTGCTGTATCCATCTATATTTAGAATATTTTTTTCCTGCAGGGTCAAAGTCATTTCTTGATACAGAACAGGCTAAGGAGGAAATACAAAAGTTTGTCCAACAAACAGTGAACTATAAAACAAAAAGGAATTCTGAGTCTTATTCTTCCAGATAATAAAGCTCATAGAGAAACTTTGCCAGTGAAACCTTTTCCAGTGCTCCAAAGGAAAATGCTTGACAGAGAGAAACATATGAGTTGACTAGAAGAACTAGGGGTATGTGGGAAATGAACTAGAGACTGGAGCTGTGAGATGGAGATTAACAGGAAGAAAATCAGCAAGCCAATTAATATATACATGCAGGGTTACAAAACATCAATCACATTTGTGAAATATGGCTGAACAAGAAAAACCTGGAAGTGTTGGACTTTTTGACTTTGTTAAACTTATAGAGGACTCCAAAGCATTTGACCTACTTCGAAAAAATGAACTGCAGACCTGCTGGCAAAAAAAACAAGTAAACCAGAAGCCAAAAATGTAGCGCTTTCATCCACTGTTTAATACGTGAACTTCCTCAGAAACATTTTCAAATGATTTCCAGTTCCTTAAATAACTTACTAAACAGGAAATGACATCATGACCATCAAAATGAAAAAATAATAATGTGATTTTCTACAAAAATGAAGTATTGACATAATAACAAATAAAAAAAAAAAAAAATATATATATATATATATATATATACAAATGAATGTATATACACATATATACACATACATATGTATAAATACAAAAATACAGTCATAAAAAAGTCATAAAAATGCAGTGTAAATTCATGCTGTGTGAATAGCATAGTAATCAACTTGAGCATATGAAATGTGTATCCAAAGACCTCTCCCACGTAGACACAACAATCACATGCATACACACACCCACACACATATGCACATATAGACATGTACCCCCCCCACACACACACACGCACACATCACACACACAGACACACACATATATACACACACACACGCAAACATAGAACCAAACTTCATGTCATTAATGTTTAGAACACTAAAGGGAAAGAAAAGGAAGGAAAGAGGTAACTAAGTAAAACAATTTTTGTTCTCAACAGTATTTTTAGGAAACATTTCATGGCATAAACTTAACATTGTATAGTAAAACATTTTGGATATTTTTGTGCGCCAGTAAAGATAACAGAGTAAACTAGTGCCCCTTTTCTTCTTTCTTTCTTCTTTTTTTTTAGTTTTAAGAAATATAGGCATTGCAAGGCAAAAAGAGAAGAAAGCCTGGACAAAAGCATATTTATGATAATAGGCTGTACACTTGGGTTGTTAAGGTGGGAGGTGGAGTATAAAAGAACACAGATCATGATATAAGTGGAGCTGATATGCTTTTTCTTATTTCTGCATAGAGGAATGGCTGGATTAACACCCTTGGCTTGATCTAACAACAAGTTTTAAGTGGAAGTAAGTAAATAAGAATGTAATGAAAAGTTTTCCTTTAGCAAATAAATGTGCAAAGTATAACATAAGAAGCTTGCTAGTTGAAGACAACTATGTATCAAGTTCTTATGTTTCTGTGGAAGCAAGATAAGACGGTAATACTTTTTTAAGGCTAAAAGTTAATGCTTTCTGAAAGCATTCAAGTTGTTTTCTACATCTGGGAGAGGAATAAGGATAAGACAAAAAACAGACAGCAATTAGTGTAAGTAGAAGTACAGGCTGTACCATGTGTCTTACCATGCATAACCTTAATTATAGGTCAATTAAAGACTATAAGCATGGCTGTCAATGTGGAACAATTGTTCTTATTAGGAGGGTTAAACATTATTTAAAGATCTACATAGTTTGTGTTTTTGTGTTAAGTTAATAGGATATGATAGTGTTCTGGGGGTGTTTTTTGAAGGTTTTCATTAAAACAAAAAGTCTTGTAAGATGTGACATACGTTCAAATGGACAGGACAGGAAACAAGTGTATAAAAGATTAACCTGCCAAACATTAGTGCATGCATGTAACAACAGTTTAAACAGTTGTTATACATAACAGTTGGGAAAGTACAGTTGTGTACACTTACCATAAATGTAAATGTTCGAGTGTATTCACTGTTGCAGTCATTACATTTGAGTTATCTGCTTGCAGGTAGCCCTCAGTCGGTCTGATTATCAAAGTCTTGGGTCCTGCATCAGTTGCTGTCTCATCTTCCATGACGTCAGGTAGTCAGTTGTATAAAGGATGCAGCTGACGCCATTACATCAGTTTTTTTGCCCCAGATGTCAGGTGCCCCTATAATGGGAAGCAATTATATACAAGTTTACACCTCCAACAAAAATCAAATACACCAGAAAGTTTTAAGCATAGTAAACAAGAATAAAGGTATAGTAAACAAGAATAAAGGTATAGTCAATAGAAGACAGGGGGCTGGGTGGAGGGTAACTAGGACTGCAACAGTGAATACACTTGAATATCTAAATTTATGGTAAGTGTACACAACTGTACTATGTTCTTCATGTTTCACTGTTGCAGTCATTACGTTTGGGTAGATTCCCAAAGCTAAGGAAGGGAGGAGGCAATTAGATAGCATTAGGACCCGCTATAAGGCCCTGCAAGACTGCAGTGGTAAAACCAGCTCTGGATTTTGAAAAAAATTGGCAAGTGGTAATGCTTGGTGAAGGTATGTACAGAACTCCAGGTAGCATCTTCTAGGGTGTCCCTTGTAGAGACACCTGTGAGAAAGGCTGTAGAGGTAGATGCAGCCTTGGTAGAATGTGGTCTTATTCCCTGTGGGGTAGGTTTTCCATGGTGTTTATAGCAGAAATTAATGCAGTGGCCTATCCACTTAGAAATGGTTTGCTTTGAAATGGCCTTTCCCTCTGCCCTTGCAGCAAATGCAACCAGCAGCTGTTCAGATTTTCTGAGAGGCTTAGTCCTGTCCAAGTAAAATCTAAGTTGTCTGTGCACATCCAATGAGTGCAGTATTCGTTCCCCTTTATTCTGTGGATTAGAAAAGAAGGTTGGCAAATCAATGGACTGATTAAGGGCCACACTGGATACCACCTTGGGCATAAAGGAGGGATTGGTCCTGAGGGACACCTTGTCTGCATGAAAGATGATGAAAGGCTCCACTGCCATGAGAGCCTGTAATTCAGACACCCTTCTAGCTGAAGTGATGGCTAGAAGGAATGCTGTTTTCCAAGAAAGGAATTTCAACTCTGCATTTGCAGCTGGCTCTAAGGGAGGGAGAGTGAGCTTTTCCAATACAAAGTTGAGGTCCCAGACTGGAGTAGGGGCTCTCCTGGGCGGTCTTAAGTTTTTGGCCCCTCTGAGGAATTGCTTCAGCAGTGGATGAGAGAAGAGGGGTGGCTCTGTCTTATAATGAGCTGAAATGACAGAGGCATGAATTTTGATGGAAGAAAAGGAAAGGCCCTTGTGAAGCATCTCAGTTAAGTATTGAAGAATGTGCGGTAAATTGGGCACTGTCGTGTCCATCCCCTGAGTTTGGCTCCAGGAACAGAATCTTTCCCATTTTTCAGCATAGGATTTTCTAGTACTAGCCCTCCTTGCCTCCAGAATGACATCCATCACTTGCTTACTGAGGGATGGTAATGGAGAGATCATGTAATTAGCCAGGTTGCAAGGTTCAGGGTTTGAAGCTGTGGGTGCAGAATCTGGCCCTCCTGCTGGGACAGCAGGGCAGGGGTCTGAGGCAGGTGCCATCATTCCAGAAGTGACACACTGAGCAGGAGGGGGTACCAGTGTTGGTGTGGCCAGTCTGGTGCAAAAGGTATTGCCCTTGGTTTGTCCTGTTTGATCTTTAGTAGCACTTTGGAGAGGAGAGGCAGAGTGGGAAAGGCATAAACTGATAGGTTTTCCCAGTTGAAGGACTGGGCATCCACTTTCCAAGCTTGTCTGTGGGGAGTCCTTGTGCAGAATTTGTCCAAGTGGTAGTTTTGAGGGGAGGCAAACAGGTCTAGCTCTGGGCTCCCCATTTGTTTCTCAAAATGCTGAATATCTTTGGTTCCAGTTTCCACTCGTGTGGGTCCATGAGATTTCTGCTTAGGTCATCTGCCAGTGTATTTAGCTTGCCTGGCAGGAATTGAGCTTGTAGGTGCACTTGGTAGCTCAAGGCTGTGTTCCACAGAGCCATGGCTAGTCTACAGAGAGGTATGAGTGGGTTCCCCCATGCTTGTTTATGTAACACAACAGTGGTGTTGTCCGTCTTTACCAATAATTGTCCTGGAAGAATGTGGTCCTTGAAGGCTGTCAGAGTATTCTGTACAGCTAACATTTCTTTTTGATTGATATACAGGTGCATTTGACTCTGGTTCCATTTGCCCTGAATGCACTGCCCTGTGAGTGAGCCCCCCATGTATAGTCTGATGCATCTGTTGTTAGGGTTTGGGCAGCAGGGGATAGAGTGAATGGCAGTCCCTTGTTGTGATGGCAGGCATCTGCCCACCAAAGGAACTCTGTCTTTAAGCAAGGGATGATAGGAATCATTGATTCTAGGTCCTGAGAATGTTGACACCATAGGCTTTTTAGATACCATTGTAGTTTCCTCATATGCAGTCTTGCATATGGAATTAGTAGAATGCAAGAAGCCATGAACCCCAGAGCTTGCAGTATTTTCCTTGCAGATAGTTTGTAGTAGGCTGTCAAATTAACTTGTTTCTCTGGAGTGAGGTAGGCCATCTGGGAAGTTGTATTCAAGCTTGGTCCCAGGAATACAATTTGTTGGCAGGGTACTAGATGTGATTTCTTTTCATTTATGGTGTACCCCAGAGATGTTAGTAATTTCTTTAAAAATGCCAGGTGATTTAATAGTATGTCCTGGCTTTCTGCCTGAATTAGACAATCATCCAGGTATGGGTATATTTGAATATTTCTTTGCCTGCAAAATCCAATGACTGGAGCTAGGCACTTTGTGAATACCCTGGGCACATTAGATAAGCCAAAGGGCAGTGCAGAGAACTGATAGTGCATGTAGCCTGCTCTGAAGCATAGGTATCTTCTGCAAGATTCCCTTATTGGGATGTGCAGGTAGGCTTCCTTTAAATCCAGTGTTGCCAACCAGGCATTTTTGCCTAGCATGGGAAGCAGCTGATGAAGAGTTAGCATTTTGAATTTTGGGATTACCAAAAAGGTGTTTAGGATAGACAGGTCCAGGATAGGACTCCAGGAATTGTCTTTTCTGGGTACCAGGAAAAGTCTTGAGTAAAAACCTTGCCCCCCCCCCCATTCCTCTTCTGGGACAGGTTGAATAGCCCTGATGCTTAGAAGAGAGAGAACTTGCTTTTCAGCCTCTGCCCACTGATTTCAGGGTAGGTATGGCCAACCGTTTGGGGTTGGTAAGGAGTGGAAGTGGAATCTGTATCCTTGGGAAACTATATTTAAAACCCATTTTTCTTTGGTAATTAATTTCCAGTTTTTTGCATGCAGGGCGATCTTTTCCCGTAAAGGAACAGTCAGTTGAGCAGGGCTTGGAAGGTTTAAAGTTAAGTCATTGTGACAGTTTACCATAGGGGGGTGTCTTACTACTCCCAGCTTTGGAAGTGGGAGCCCCCCACTGCTTAGGCCTGTGAGTACCTTGATACTGAAGCCTGGGTGGTCTGTTGGTACTGGGTTTGGACTGAGAAGGCCTGGAAGAGGCAGGAAAGGACCAATTCTTAGAAGGCCAGTGCCTACTAAATACAGGAGGCTGTACTTGCAGGAAATCTTTAACAGTTTGCATAGATTTAGCTTTTTCCTCCATCTTTTTAAGTACTACTTCTGCCTTGTTGCCAAACAGGCATTCTTGGTTTAAGGGAGCATCTAGTAATTTAGCTTTAACATGATTTGGCAAAGATTGCTCCTTAAACCACGCATGGCTTCAAAGTACAGACCCAGTTACAGCAGCCCTGCATGATACCTCTAATGAATCAAAACCACATTGCAAAGTATTTTTTCCAACTTGTTCAGCAGAATGCATTAAATCCTGTAATTCTTTATTTTCAGCACAATCAGGAATCAACATCGTTTTCTGTTTAAGCAATCTAATAATATGCTGCTGATACTTTAACATATGAAACTGGCAGTTTAAGGCCCTAATGGCCAAAGTTGCAGAAGTGTATACCTTCTTACCCCATCTCTCCGGGGCCCTGGAATCTCTATCAGAGGGGGTAGGGTTTTTGGCAGTAGTAGCCTTAATGCCTTTGGGTCTCTGTGAAATGGTTTCAGGATCCACAGTAGGTTTTTAAAGATGAACTTGAGAGTCAGGTACTCTGTAGTACCTGTCAGGTTTTCTGGGAGCCAGAGGTAAAGTGTCAGGGGCCAGGCTAGATTCCAAGAAGGCATCATCTACAATATCCAGTACAGGAAGGATAGCTAAAAGCCTGTGTTGAGGTAGGAGTAAGAATTCCCTAAGCCTCTTTTTGGAGTCAGAGTAATCCTGGCTTTCCCAACGGAAATGCTTCCTAAGAGCATGCAAAGTTTCACAAAAGAGAAATCCTCTGGAGGGGAAGCAGAGGGAATGGAGTCTTCTGCATCAGAATCCTCATAGGTAGATAAGGGCAACTCCTGGTCATCAGAGAAAACAGAAATTCCAGAATCCTGATCAGAAGGAAAATCAGTTCTAGGTCTCCTAGATGGAGAAGGCCGACCGGCACTTGTGGACTGCTTCTGCTTCGGGCACCGCACAGCAAGAAAGACTGGTACAATGGCATTAGCTGCATGCTTTATACCCCTAACTACCTGACATCATGGAAGATGAGACAGCAACTGACGCAGGACCCAAGACTTTGATAATCAGGCCGACTGAGGGCTACCAGCAAGCAGACAACCCAAATGTAATGACTGCAACAGTGAAACACGAAGAACATGAATAACATTTTATCATAATGGCAACACTTTCCATACTATCTAGGAATGTGAATGGTCTCACAGGTAAAAAAAAGAAAGAGTGGTGAACTATATTAAGAAATGCAGAGTGCAAGTAGCTATACTACAGGAGACATATTTGGAAAGAATTGAGCATGTGAATGTAAAAGAAAGGATTTCAAGATGGTTACTCAGCAGACTATATGGGACAAAGGAAAAGGGGAGTAGTTATATTAATTGGTAGAGGGGCTCCAATAGTGATAGAATAACATTTTCTACTACAGCTCCATTTGGACCTATAATCATTATGGATAAAGGGTAAAGAGTTTTTTCTTAACAATCATGATACTTCAAAAGAAGGATGTGATGTTTTTGTCATCCTTCTGGCCAATGACAATGACTGTGATGAAGAAAAGCATCAATCTGTCAGCAGTTTGACTCCCTGATGATGGCAAGAGTTCAAGTATTATTCTAAACTATGACAGTGCTACCAAATTAGGTACTGGAGTTGTACTTCTGACTTGTACCACTGTTCCACTGTTTCAAACACTGTGTATTTACGGAAAAAGGCAACATAAATGTCCCATGAATCTAAGAAGACTGATTAATCATTTTATAGACAGTATGATGACCCAGAAGGTAAAACAATAAAGCATAGAACCGAAGCTGCCACAGGAAACAGAAGTTTAATCCACAAGCCACAAACAGTTCACATAAACGCCTCCAAATACACAGTACGTTTTCGTTTCTCCTACTTCATCAGATGTGGGCTGCTTCCAAAGCTAACACCTTTTATAGAGCACATTGTTTCAATTAACAAATCAGCTTTGCTAAGCAATCAACTTGTAACTGAGAAAAAGTGAAAAAAGTGCTTCTAACCTGATGTTAACAATTTATATTTTATATGATAAAAATTTAAAGGTGTGTGTCAATACATTACTAAATCACATACTCTTATTATAAATAACCATTCACTTTTAAAACTGTGTTCAATTTTGGTAAAATGCATGAATGAATTAAAAAATACTAAATAAGTAAAAAATGAAGTGAAACTTTCCTTTGATGAAAGAAATACTTCTACAAAAACTAATCCATTTAGCACCATCTAGTGGCCATACAAAGATTTTGCAAGGAACAACAAAATAACAAGCCATTCCCTTTTCCTTAAAACATAACTTACATAAAATGAGTTCTAAAAATGCCTACTTTAATATATGCTTGGTCTATAAATACATACATATGTTAAAAATTAATTTATTAATGTTTGATTAAAAAAACTTATTAAAAAACTTTATTAAAATTGCATTCAAATGAACATTAAATAAAAATTACTTAACAAAAAAGATGTTTAGTAAAAAGTATGCAGAGAGTTTATAAAGCATTTAGGACTCTTTATAAGTAAGGTTTGAGCAACTTTCTTGAAATTCCTATTAGACACATATTACAATTTGGCTGATCTTATTTTCAAAAGGGGGCTATGGAAATATTTTCGTTAAGACCAGGGGCTTTGTTTGCCTCTAGTAATAGTTGCTAGTACAGCTCCCTATATTCTATTCTTTCTTCCCACAGCCCTCCCCTTTTATCTATGTCTACTCTCTCAATAACATAAAATGTAAATTGTGCCTCCGGGCATTCCTTAGTATGCTTGTACAGTGCATTTGTTTCCTTGTTTACCTGTATGTCATATATATGTTCGTATATTCTCCTTTTTAGTTTCCTTTCTGTTTTTCCAACATAAAAACCTTGGCATGTTTTACACAATGCCAGGTATACCAAGCCTTTAGAATCACAATTATTAAAGTCCCTACTTTCTAGCTTTATGTTTCTACTTTCTATAAAAACTTCTTCTTTGTTTATAACATAGGTACATTGCGAACAATGACCACATTTAAATGTTCCCTTCTTTATTCCCCTATTAGAATATCAGGTATCTGTATTACCTTCCAATAGTTTTTTGAGGTTATTGGAATTTTTGTATACTTTTAAATTACTTTTCGAAATGTTGTCCAAATCAGTGAAAGCTATGAATCTATTCCATTCATTTTCAACTATTTCTGTCACTATCCTTGAACTGGCATTGTACTCTAATACCAATGCATTACTGAAATTCTCATCCACATTTTTTGTATTTACTTCCTTCTCAGTAGCATCTATACCTAATATAGATTTAAATTTACTCTTCCTACCTTCCATCACCTCTATCTCCGTCTTTTCTATTAACCAGTCAGGATAACTTCTATTCTTAAACATTTTTCTAAGAACATTCATTTCTTCCATAAAATCATCATCATTTGAAGTCATCCTACATGACCTAATATACTGGCCTGTTACTATATTTCTTTTATAATGCATAGGATGAGCACTCTTATAGTGTAGGTAAGAGTTTGAATAGGTCTTTTTCCTATAAACCTTGGACTGAAATGTATTGTCTTTTTTATATATTTCTATGTCCAAGAATTCTAGGGTATCTTCACTCAAGGAATAAGTGAATTCTAAAAAAATCTGTACTTGTATTTAAAAAATCTATAAATACTGATACCTGTTCACTCGGTGCCACCCAAAGAATACAAATGTCATCCAAAAATCTCTTATATTGTATCCAACACCTCTTATATTGTGATTGTAAAACAAATTTCTCTTCCCATTTAGCCAATACCAGATTCGCATATGTAGGGGCACAGACTGCCCCCACTGCTACTCCCTTTATCTGGTGAAAGTATTCTCCCTTAAAATAAATGAAGTTATACTTTAGAACCAGATAAATCAACTGCATAATTACTGTACATTCATTATGACTTAAAGTGTTATCTTCAAACACTATTTCTTCCAGTAATTTTAATCCTTTACATGTTATTGAGAGAGTAGACATGGATAAAAGGGGAGGGCTGTGGGAAGAAAGAATAGAATATAGGGAGCTGTACTGGCAACTATTACTAGAGGCAAACAAAGCCCCTGGTCTTAACAAAAATATTTCCATAGCCCCCCTTTTGAAAATAAGATCAGCCAAATTGTAATATGTGTCTAATAGGAATTTCAAGAAAGTTGCTCAAACCTTACTTATAAAGAGTCCTAAATGCTTTATAAACTCTCTACATACTTTTTACTAAACATCTTTTTTGTTAAGTAATTTTTATTTAATGTTCATTTCAATGCAATTTTAATAACATGTTTTTTTAATAAGTTTTTTTAATCAAACATTAATAAATTAATTTTTAACATATGTATGTATTTATAGACCAAGCATATATTAAAGTAGGCATTTTTAGAACTCATTTTATGTAAGTTATGTTTTAAGGAAAAGGGAATGGTTTGTTATTTTGTTGTTCCTTGCAAAATCTTTGTATGGCCACTAGATGGTGCTAAATGGATTAGTTTTTGTAGAAGTATTTCTTTCATCAAAGGAAAGTTTCACTTTATTTTTTACTTATTTAGTATTTTTTAATTCATTCATGCATTTTACCAAAATTGAACACAGTTTTAAAAGTGAATGGTTATTTATGATAAGAGTATGTGATTTAGTAATGTATTGACACACACCTTTAAATTTTTATCATATAAAACATAAAATGTTAACATCAGGTTAGAAGCACAAAAGCACTTTTTTCACTTTTTCTCAATTACAAGTTGATTGCTTAGCAAAGCTGATTTGTTAATTGAAACAATGTGCTCTATAAAAGGTGTTAGCTTTGGAAGCAGCCCACATCTGATGAAGTAGGAGAAACGAAAACGTACTGTGTATTTGGAGGCGTTTATGTGAACTGTTTGTGGCTTGTGGATTAAACTTCTGTTTGCTGTGGCAGCTTCGGTTCTATGCTTTATTGTTTTACCTTCTGGGTCATCATACTGTCTAATTTCAAGGTTGTTTATCGTGTTGGTGACCGGGTTACCTTATTTATTTATAATCATTTTATAGAGCTTTAGTATTGATTTAACCTGTTAATACTGGAAGGCTATCTAGAAAATGGTATAGCTGTATAAAATGAGTGAATGAACCATTTCACATAACTAGAATTTTATTTAAGACAGACACGTATGTAACATAAAATACTAGTTACATTTTAAAGCATGAGAACAGTTATCTTTTTGATGCTGTACTTATGAGCTTAAGAACTGGGCAAATGTTGATTCACAATGTTACCCTCTTTAAGATAAGAATTGAGAAAAGTTTCCTTGGGTGAGTGTGTAGGTCATAAGTATTCTCACATTCTGGTTATTCCAAGAGTCTATAAATGATGGAATGGAGGCATGCATATTCAAGAATGTGCATTATTGCTGGCACCAACCATATATGCAAAAAAAAAAAAAGTGTGGGCTTTTATCTCAACATATGAACTAGCTCCACCCTGACATATTGAGATAAAAGAATTACATACTTTAGCATAATGGATTAAGAGCTCACAGTAAGCAACAGATTAGACAGCAGATGAAACATTTTATCTATTACTGCATATGTCACTAGTGGCTTGGTAATGCAAGTACAGTACTCCACATACAGCTACAGGTTATTAGGTTCTAGCCCAGCCAAGGGCAACTGTAACAGTGATATGCTGTGCAAGTCACCCAGTTATGCTCTTCATGTTAATTAAGTAGAAATAAAGTAAAGCATTTTAACCAGTTACAGTATCTGGCTGTCACATTCCTTTCTGGCTATACTTGAATTACAATGTACATGCCTACATGCTACACCACTGATAGCATAAAGTATGGTGGCACTAATCTGACATTAAGGCCAGTGGCGAAAGTCATAGCATTCAAATATGAAAGTGTCTGTGCACATAAGGAGCAGGTGTAACCTATCTGTATACATTTTATTTAAGAACATCAGTACAAGCCACATCTGCCCAAAACTGTACTTTTTTCTAATTCATTTTAGTAAAGGAGGGCTGGTGCCCTCTTTTTCTCCCACCTCCACGTTTACAATTAGTGAGATAGAGGGGTTAAGGGGTAGCAGCCCTTCTTACTAATACAATTAATAGTAAATTATACTGATACAGAAAATACCTCCTGAAGAAATGGTTCTGCAGCAGTAAAAGTATAGTAAGCAAGTAGACAATCTGCTTGAAGACCACTAACCACCCTTGAGTACATCGATATAGTTAGATTACTTCAAGAAAGAGGTAAATCAATAAAAACAGACAGCAGAAATATGAAGTGAGATATACAGACCTGTTCAAATAAGTTGTGACAGTAATGGCAAGCAGATCTGACACTATTCCATTAAAAATGCTCAACTGCAAATTCTCCAAAGGTCTATCTGAGTATAAAATGTCCAATATCTTACAGAAGATATAGCTATGTAAACCACTTACACTAACTTGGCACATAAGATATTATTTCATAGGAGATTACTAGGCTAATGGCTCTGGGGCCCTTACAAACCTAGCCAAGAGTTTATCCCCCAAAAAAAGAAACCTCAATCAGCACTTGTTGCCTCTGTCAAAGAGGGACACAGATGGAACCTCTGGGACAAATTTGTGGTTACCCATCCACTCAAGGTTGCACTTGAAGGGGGTCAGTGACATACATTTTGATGTGTATGGGGTGTCTATTCCAGAGACAGGGCAGCCTCTGGGAGACAAACCTGTCTTTCCAGCAGGTTTTGTTAATGTTACATATTAGATTTAAGCCTTTCGATTGGGTACTATGTCAGGAATTAGACTTATGTATATGGAGCATCTCTAGTAGAGCAGGGTCTGAGATTGCCTTGTAGGCAAGACACAGATCACCTCTGAGCAATCTGTATAATACAGAGTAGAGTGATAGCCATTTGAGCCTGTTCACATAGGACAAAGAACTAAATTACTTTCTGATTGTAGCATACAGTGTTTTGGCACCATTTTCTCTTAAACAATGTCAATGAAAAAAAGGCAGAGCTTTTTTTTCATAAATGGAATATTCTAGGATGGTACATGCATCCCAGAATAGTGTAGGCTATGAAATGTTGCTATTCTAGCCTGCAGCAGTGTCATGGATTAGGGGCAGAACAGCCATCTTAGAGATGTGTCCTCCATCATGAAAATGTGCTCTGGCAGCATATCAATCTGTCAATGTTGACAGAAACAGCATGTGGCTAAAAGGAGTTACATTCATGGAAGGTAACATGTAGTGTTCCTGCTCCATTCTGGCCTAAAATAAGGTTCCTGATGAGGAGCTCTGCATATGCCTTACAGTAGTTTCCAGTGGTCTGGCATCAGTGAAACTTATAACAATGCCAGTGGTGAAAGCCACCTCTTTAACAACTATGCGGACCCTGGTTGTAGCATGCAGTCCACTATACCATTCTAATTTATAATAATAATGATGAGAGGAACAGCATTTCTCCACGACTGGTATGCTAATCCTTCATGGTATTATGAAGTGATCTGGGACAATTCTGAATTAAAGCAACAATGAAAGGCAGAACATGTATGTTACAGCTGAATCATTCATTGATGGCAGCATGCAGTATTGCCTGGCCTACAGTAGTACCAGTGATAAGTGGTATAGAACCAGAGATGTATATTAATACACTAATGGTAGCACATAGTGCTCTGGCCCCTTTACCATAAGTGGCTCTACCACTTATGAGGGAGAGAAGTCTTTGTCAAATATATGACATAGTAAAAGTAATGAGTGATGTTTTGGCAGATTTGTGACCTAAGGCTATGTATGCGATGAGAAATACCTCATCATTCTGATAGCTGCTTTGCTTATTTTATTTATTTTTATTTATTTATATTTGTTGACCGGGAATGTCCGACTGGACGTAGGTCCATTTTCAGTGGAGGCCCGGGGAGAAAAGCTCCACAGTTAAAATAAACAGACAGTAGTTACATTGGATTACACAGCTATTAGCAATTTACATAGCAGTTACTTACAACATATTTACAGATGAAGAACATAGTATGGTAATCTGTAGTGCTCTAGCAGGATTCTGGCCAATGGCAATGCCAGAAGAGAGAGAAAATGCATTTTCCTGGTCTAACCAATGGCAATGCCTGGCAGCACTACTACTCTTTGATGGTAGTAGGTGGTACACTGGCTTCATTCTTAGCTGAGACGATGGAAATGATGTGGTGGCAAAACATAGGTTTAGCATTTTTTGCCACGGCCTAATGGAGTGGCAAAGTGCTACATCATCATTCTTAGAAGTCAAAGGGCTAGATAAATGTGATACTGACTCCAGGTATTAAAGTAACAAAATAGGTCAGAGTAGAAACCGAGGAAGAGATAGTTGAATCTTATATTAAATAAAAAGGGACAAGAACTGGAACAGGGTCCTAAACTTCTCCTTGGTACACAAAAGCAGCTAACCAGTCAGAAATCAAAGCCAGGCTATTAGATTAAAGTAAAACAACCACTCAAAGAAGCTTGCTTAAGAAAATGTGAATGCGCATGCCATGATGTAGGCTGTCTCATAAATATACCACTGCCTCTCAGAATAGTTTTTCAGCACAATCTGACCTAAAGTAAGGTCATTGGTTAGACAGCTGAGTGTCTGTCTTCCAGCTATTATACTCCCTAATGGTAGCAAATAGTGCTCTGGTTGCATTCTGATAAATGACTATGTCACAGATGAAATCCATATATGATATGATAGATTGTAGAGCTTAGAACCTATTCTACTCTATAGCAGTGCAGTTTATTAGGGACATACAATCTGCCTTTATCATGTGGTTTCCCTCAAAGTAGTATGCAGAATTCTAACTACATTTTGCCATATGGTTTCATGACTGATGGAAGCAAGCAGAATATATTTTGGCAAATGTATTATGCCCCGATATAACACTGTAGAGGACTGGAGCCTTTCTGTACATTGGTAATATCATTAAAGTAGGACTAGAGCATTTGTCTGTCAGCTGTGATTCTCCCTGAGAATGAGACTCACAAAATGCTCTAGAGAAATGATTGCATTGCATGTTTTGAAAGGCTATGTTTGCCATATTAAATGCTTCTTCAGGACATGTGTAGTTTTCAATAGTTTCATCTAACCATTTTGGCACAGTATTTTGATTGTTTCTGTGCCAGTTCTTCTCTTCACCAATGAGCTATTCCCATTGGCCAGCTAATTGATCCACTTGTTTCTCAGGTGAGACTCCTATGACCTTTCATACCTGGGGAGTGAGAAAAGAGTCCACTGAGAATATGATGCCATTTGCAAGGAAACTGTTTTTTGTCTTCAGCACTAAGTCATCAAATGTACTGACTGCACCACACCTTTGAATGAAGGTGTGCAATGGTTCACTGGGAGGGATCACCCTCCTACATGTTGATGTACCTCCTATCTAGGGACCCATCCACATGCTGATCCAGTATATCAAATCTCTGCAATGTACGGTACATCACAGTAACACATCAATAACTTGTCTACGCAGTATATCCACCATTCTTCCCCCTGAAGAGAAGTCAGCAGACTAACCCCCTTCACCTCCCATCAGTCCCAGTAGTTGCTTGAGCCAATAACTGAACTCAGAGAACAAGGTTAGGATTTTTGTTCCTCTCTGGCAATGGAGATGGTCAGCATAGCATTATTACAATGCTACCACATATTTACAAGGTGAAGCACACTTTTCAAGAAAGTGAAATTTTTTTAAGTAAAAAATGTATTTTGACTTCTAAGAACTCAGTTGTCTGTTAAACTCATGATATTGTGCAAAGAGCTATGGGAGGATTCTGAGAGACTGTTTATTGAGAGTTAATCAATTAATATAAAAAATAGAAACAAACTCGTCTCGTGTGGAACAACACTTGTAAAATCTCAAGATAATCCACGCAAGAAGTTTCGATCACAGTTCAAATGACTAGCAAAATAAATCCACCGGATAACTTTAAAACCACAAAAATGTATTTAATGCAAATACAAAACAGCAATTTCAAACGTCAAGCGCTTTCACTAGGCTAAGCTAGCTTCATCAGAACGGTTAAAACAGCTGATTGCTCTTAATTTTAAATAAAAAAAGGCGCCAAAAACTAAGAAGCCATATTTAAGGCAACATAATATAAATTAAATACATACTTATACAGATATTATAAATTTATGTTTTCAAAAATGCATATCAATGTAAATACAATAATTATGTGTGATCAAATAATTAAATATATGCTTTAAAATATTTCAGAATTGTGAAATTTTGAAATTAAAAAATTATAAGATTAATAAAATCTTTATATTTTATATACTGTGACTATTAAATTAAATTATGCTATGTATGCCATATAAGCCACTAATGATTGTTTAACATCAAGAGGGGCTTAATAGTGAAATAGTCATTAATACCAGGTATTCTAGTGGCATCCGTTAAGACTTGCCAATATAATTATCTGTAAGCTAATAAGTTTTTTATATTGCCACCTCTAGGGTTACCCTTGACTACCTCTATTATAGCAAATTCAAATTTATGCTCTTTCCCTTCTTTTAAAATGTGCCTTGCTAGTGCATTTTTCGAATCTTTGTTTTTTATGCAATACAAATGTGAATATATCCGCTGTCTTAATAGTCTTTCAGTCTTGCCCACATAAAATGAGGGGCAGACTGTGCACAAAGCGATGTATACTACCATCCTTGATTTACAATTGCCCTTAACTGGATATATTTTAGTTCTGTTCTCATTTCCTAATGTAATTAAACTCATTGTATGAATACTAGAACACTGTTTGCATGTCCCACATCTCGAAGTATGTGCACTGTCACTGTGTTTTAACTTACGTCCTGTTTCTAGGATTCTCTTGATATTCATACCCATTTTGTTCACAAATTTGGGTTCTATTCCCAGTTTCTTACCTATTTCTTTGTCTTTGGTTAAAAGATGCCAATTTTTAATGATAATGTCTTTGATATAATGACTGTAAGGACCAAATTCTAAAATGCAAGCTCTATAATATATGGTATCTGTTCCTTGTGTTACTGCTAGTTCCATAGCTTGTTGTTCTGTAATTTCATTATTTACTAATGTTTTTGATATACTATAGGACCCAAGTAATGGCTTATATTTAATTCCCCATTGACTTATCACATATGCAGAGATATCTACCATCAAATCATTGTCATATCCTCTGTCCAAAAACAGAGATGTGATATAATCAATTTCCTTAACCATGTCATTATAATTTGAACACATTCTAACTGCCCTTACACATTGTCCTTTATAAATGTTTCTTTTCACTTTTCTAGGGTGAAAGCTATTGAAGTCCACATAAGAATTAGTAAAAGTGTCCTTTCTATATACTGTGGACTTCAATCTATCTTCGTCAGTGGTTATCAAAGTGTCTAGGTACGGTACACCATGCTCATTTACCACAGAAGTAAACTTTAAAAAATTACTACTGTTATTGATGTAGTTAATAAATACATCAAAGCTGTCTGTACCCCCATTCCATAAAATATAAATGTCGTCGAGGAATCTGGAATAATAAATGATGGATTCATCATGTATACCATCCAATACATGTTGTTCCTCCCATTCAAGCATGACCAGGTTGGCGTATATGGGCGCACAAGCTGCTCCCATAGCCACCCCCCTGGTCTGCCTGAATATTTCCCCTTCGTGGAAAATAAAATTATTGTCTAATATAATACTCATTAGTTCTGCCAATAATTGGATTCTATCCCATGACATTTTGGTGTGTTTTCTTAAACTATTAGTGAAGGCATCTATACCTTCATCCGTGGGTATCGAACTGAATAGATCTATGACATCAATTGTACTAAATAAAATGCCTTGATGATACTTATCAATGGGATAGTTTTTTAAAAATTCCCACAAATCTTTTACAAGATGTTTCACTTCTTTATAGATGGGTTTCAATAGTGTGTCAATTACTACTCCAATTGGAAACGTTTTGGATTTACTTCCCGAAATTATAGGGCGAAAAGGTGGATTGTCTTGATTTTTGTGTACCTTTGGTATCCCTATAATGGTAGCTAAAACTGGATGTTCCACTGTCATGTAACTATACATTTCTTCAGTTATTCTATGTTCCAATAGATACTCTTCTAGGTACATATCAATCCTGTTGTGGGCTATATTAACCTCATTAATAGAAGATACTGTATAATTTCCTGAGTGGTATAATATATCAAGGATGTTGGCGTTGTAAGTCATGGTGTCAAATATTACTAAGCCTCCACCCTTGTCAGGTTTCATTATACGTATGTTGGTATCCTTCTGCAGCTCCAATAAAGTTTTCCTTTCTTCAGTAGATAAATTTTGCTTAATTTGAAACTTCCTTTTGTTTTTGTATAGTCTGTAGATTTCATTTGTCACCACTTGGTCATAAATCTGTATGCTAGGATGGTTAAATGGTATGAAAGTACTTTTCTTTTTCAACCCTAGTGATCCCTTACTGTAATCTTGATCTTTTTTATCATTGTTACTGAACATAAGTGCTAAATTTAGTTTCCTAGTGTATTTCTTGAATTCTAAAATGTTATCTACAAGACTAAATTTGGGAGTCGGGATAAAATTAAATCCCTTAAATAATAGGTCAAAATGTGTTGTCCTTAATTTCATGCTGTTATATTCACTAGCAGCATTGTTAGTAACAATCCCAGTTTGTTCAAACAGAGTGGAACCACTGTTGTTATTTTCCATATTATCTACCATTTCATTTTCCACTTTCCTGCTTTTTTCCAATTCCCCTGATTCCTCTCTCCGGACGTGTAAAAAAACTTGTCACAGTTGGCATCTCTACTGGCATCTTCCCCTTGGTAATTATGTACTGTCTTATCCAAATCCTGTCTATTGTAATTCCACTTGTAACACATGTTTCTTCTGTATTGTTCTCTATCTCTGTTTAATTTTCTATGCTTTCGTTCAAAAGCACTCCTTGCTCTGACCTCAGCAGTCGAAAATTGTTTGTGAAACAAATTCTCCCATTGGGCATAAGCTAAATCCTGTGTAATTAAATTGTTTAAATTTTCTACTTCAAGTAAAAGTTTGCACAATTTGGCATCATTATGTTTAATAAGTAATTTCATGTACTGGAATCCAAAATTGTCAAACAGTGTATTAAATTCAGTTTCAACTTCTATGTTAATGTCTATCCCTAAAGGCATTTTGTAAAACCTTAAACCCATAGGCACAATATGTAAGCATAAACAATGATTTAAATATGCATTATCTAATTTTAAAGCATTAATACTGTTAATTTTCTTTCCAAAAGAGTAGATCATGTCCTTTAAAGTTCCATTCTCTTTAATACGACGGTCAGGTTTGGTTCCCCAGTGACTGTTGTCAAATTTGCATTCCTGCCCCAAAAAATCTTTTAAATTATGTTGCTTTGTAACAGGAATAGCCTGTCGATCAACCTCTTTGTCCTGTTTGTTAGTACCAGAAACATGAGCATATGTCCGAGTAAATTGGGACTGTTTCGGTTTTGTACCAATACGTTTCGTTTCCTCAGTAAGATTACCAAATGAAAAGTCAAACGTAAATTCGGACAGTGCAGTCTTGTCATAATCGTTAAAATTGTTGTTAGGTAAATCTATAATACCACTGGGTATAACATTTTGTCCCTGTCCGTTAGGTATACCAGGAGAAGAAGTGTCCGGTATACTTGAGGACCTTTTACTGCCTGAAATGTTAAGTGGCGTTCTCATGTTTTGCAAAGAAAGTGTAGTCACAGTACCTTCATTAAATGCGATGGGTAAATCCTTCTGTATAGATACAAGTCCGGGGATCTTGCTAAACAAATCCAGCATTTTGGCTACTTCGCCTCTTAAAGCCGAAACCTCCGCCCTGAGGTCCGCCAAATCTTTTCCGTGTACAGGGGAAGCACCGGCTGTAGAGCTGTGAAACGAATCCATTGAGCAACACCAGAAACAAACTCGTCTCGTGTGGAACAACACTTGTAAAATCTCAAGATAATCCACGCAAGAAGTTTCGATCACAGTTCAAATGACTAGCAAAATAAATCCACCGGATAACTTTAAAACCACAAAAATGTATTTAATGCAAATACAAAACAGCAATTTCAAACGTCAAGCGCTTTCACTAGGCTAAGCTAGCTTCATCAGAACGGTTAAAACAGCTGATTGCTCTTAATTTTAAATAAAAAAAGGCGCCAAAAACTAAGAAGCCATATTTAAGGCAACATAATATAAATTAAATACATACTTATACAGATATTATAAATTTATGTTTTCAAAAATGCATATCAATGTAAATACAATAATTATGTGTGATCAAATAATTAAATATATGCTTTAAAATATTTCAGAATTGTGAAATTTTGAAATTAAAAAATTATAAGATTAATAAAATCTTTATATTTTATATACTGTGACTATTAAATTAAATTATGCTATGTATGCCATATAAGCCACTAATGATTGTTTAACATCAAGAGGGGCTTAATAGTGAAATAGTCATTAATACCAGGTATTCTAGTGGCATCCGTTAAGACTTGCCAATATAATTCTCTGTAAGCTAATAAGTTTTTTATATTGCCACCTCTAGGGTTACCCTTGACTACCTCTATTATAGCAAATTCAAATTTATGCTTTTTCCCTTCTTTTAAAATGTGCCTTGCTAGTGCATTTTTCGAATCTTTGTTTTTTATGCAATACAAATGTGAATATATCCGCTGTCTTAATAGTCTTTCAGTCTTGCCCACATAAAATGAGGGGCAGACTGTGCACAAAGCGATGTATACTACCATCCTTGATTTACAATTGCCCTTAACTGGATATATTTTAGTTCTGTTCTCATTTCCTAATGTAATTAAACTCATTGTATGAATACTAGAACACTGTTTGCATGTCCCACATCTCGAAGTATGTGCACTGTCACTGTGTTTTAACTTACGTCCTGTTTCTAGGATTCTCTTGATATTCATACCCATTTTGTAGTGAAACATCTTGTAAAAGATTCGTGGGAATTTTTAAAAAACTATCCCATTGATAAGTATCATCAAGGCATTTTATTTAGTACAATTGATGTCATAGATCTATTCAGTTCGATACCCACGGATGAAGGTATAGATGCCTTCACTAATAGTTTAAGAAAACACACCAAAATGTCATGGGATAGAATCCAGTTATTGGCAGAACTAATGAGTATTATATTAGACAATAATTTTATTTTCCACGAAGGGGAAATATTCAGGCAGACCAGGGGGGTGGCTATGGGAGCAGCTTGTGCTCCCATATACGCCAACCTGGTCATGCTTGAATGGGAGGAACAACATGTATTGGATGGTATACATGATGAATCCATCATTTATTATTCCAGATTCCTCGACGACATTTATATTTTATGGAATGGGGGTACAGACAGCTTTGATGTATTTATTAACTACATCAATAACAGTAGTAATTTTTTAAAGTTTACTTCTGTGGTAAATGAGCATGGTGTACCGTACCTAGACACTTTGATAACCACTGACGAAGATAGATTGAAGTCCACAGTATATAGAAAGGACACTTTTACTAATTCTTATGTGGACTTCAATAGCTTTCACCCTAGAAAAGTGAAAAGAAACATTTATAAAGGACAATGTGTAAGGGCAGTTAGAATGTGTTCAAATTATAATGACATGGTTAAGGAAATTGATTATATCACATCTCTGTTTTTGGACAGAGGATATGACAATGATTTGATGGTAGATATCTCTGCATATGTGATAAGTCAATGGGGAATTAAATATAAGCCATTACTTGGGTCCTATAGTATATCAAAAACATTAGTAAATAATGAAATTACAGAACAACAAGCTATGGAACTAGCAGTAACACAAGGAACAGATACCATTTATTATAGAGCTTGCATTTTAGAATTTGGTCCTTACAGTCATTATATCAAAGACATTATCATTAAAAATTGGCATCTTTTAACCAAAGACAAAGAAATAGGTAAGAAACTGGGAATAGAACCCAAATTTGTGAACAAAATGGGTATGAATATCAAGAGAATCCTAGAAACAGGACGTAAGTTAAAACACAGTGAAAGTGCACACACTTCGAGATGTGGGACATGCAAACAGTGTTCTAGTATTCATACAATGAGTTTAATTACATTAGGAAATGAGAACAGAACTAAAATATATCCAGTTAAGGGCAATTGTAAATCAAGGATGGTAGTATACATCGCTTTGTGCACAGTCTGCCCCTCATTTTATGTGGGCAAGACTGAAAGACTATTAAGACAGCGGATATATTCACATTTGTATTGCATAAAAAACAAAGATTCGAAAAATGCACTAGCAAGGCACATTTTAAAAGAAGGGAAAGAGCATAAATTTGAATTTGCTATAATAGAGGTAGTCAAGGGTAACCCTAGAGGTGGCAATATAAAAAACTTATTAGCTTACAGAGAATTATATTGGCAAGTCTTAACGGATGCCACTAGAATACCTGGTATTAATGACTATTTCACTATTAAGCCCCTCTTGATGTTAAACAATCATTAGTGGCTTATATGGCATACATAGCATAATTTAATTTAATAGTCACAGTATATAAAATATAAAGATTTTATTAATCTTATAATTTTTTAATTTCAAAATTTCACAATTCTGAAATATTTTAAAGCATATATTTAATTATTTGATCACACATAATTATTGTATTTACATTGATATGCATTTTTGAAAACATAAATTTATAATATCTGTATAAGTATGTATTTAATTTATATTATGTTGCCTTAAATATGGCTTCTTAGTTTTTGGCGCCTTTTTTTATTTAAAATTAAGAGCAATCAGCTGTTTTAACCGTTCTGATGAAGCTAGCTTAGCCTAGTGAAAGCGCTTGACATTTGAAATTGCTGTTTTGTATTTGCATTAAATACATTTTTGTGGTTTTAAAGTTATCCGGTGGATTTATTTTGCTAGTCATTTGAACTGTGATCGAAACTTCTTGCGTGGATTATCTTGAGAATATAAAAAAAAGGAGAATCTCTGATTCAGAGACAAGATAAAGCTGCACAGAGGAAGAGCTCATTAGCAGCTAATTACCATGCCTCTGAATCAAGCATTGTACTGTCAGACCTGTCTGTGCTAGAGTTTTTCCCACCAGCACATGCATTGCTGTAGCATAGGTACCAACAGCACACTATTGCATACACTTACATACAGACTCACACACACTTATATATACATCCATGCCACTACAAATAAACATCCACTTATATGTTCAAACTAATGGCACTGCTCACACACAGCTGCATAAACTTTCACACACACACATATACAAAGCCAGTTTCCTTATAATTATTTATTTTAATGCAAACACTTTGGTATACACACATACAACCACAACACACAGACGCACACATATTCAACTACATTCATGTCTCTACAGACTTGCGTACATGCACTCACACTATCATAGTTATGTCTCTACAGTGCATAAACACACAACCATACACAGACACCCCAATGACTCTGCTCTTCTTACCTATATTCGTAGTATGAGTTGTGACCAATCCTATAGGAATGAATGAGTATACTCCGGCAAAAACTAATGCACATTTTCCTCCCTGGGAAAAAAAAACACAGCTTACCAATTCTCTGTTTCTCTCTGCTGGGTTAGTCAATCTTTTAGGCTAGAATGAAAAACTGCAGTAGTGTAGTCTAGAGGATGGTTTTCATTAGGTGTTGTAGTGCAAATGTGAGCAAAAAATCTTAAAAAAAACTGCCAAGCTATGGTATTTGCTGACTGCTTCTGTGGCATGTTCCTTGGCATTTGCCTAGCCAACATTTTAACTGTGGAGCTTTTCCCCCCGGGCCTCCGCTGAAAATGGACCTACATCCAGTCGGACACTCCCAGTCAACAAATGTAAATAAATAAACATTTGCATTTATCAATGTGAAATAAATAAACATTTGCATTTATCAATGTGAACATGTTGTTTTTAAGGCTTGTGTAAGGTGTTTGCTTCATTGTTTATATCATAAAGAGCAATGCAACAACAGCAGCCTACTAACCTCATATATACAGCCAGCTGCTGAGGAATGTAGATGGCTTTCATCACATGAAGAAGATCCTGCAACTGCACATGTGAATTAAAGAGAAGGCGGCTAGTTGTGTAGTGTTTCCTTGGAAAGGACAGCATGATGTATGAAAGATGACAGTCCATTTTTTTTTATTTCAGGAATCTAGAAGAATGTTAAGGTCTGTTCAATTTATATCTAGTACTTGATATTAAGAGATTGGGCCTCCTAGTGTAACTAACACTAAGGTACTAGGCTCACTTTAATGTTCACTGCAAAAGCATACAGGTGATAGCACAGCGCAAACACAAGTGAATAGGATACATTTTATGAATTAATAAAACTGTACCAGTGGAGTGTAACTCAGAACTGTCACTGGAAAGGTGGCATACCTCTAGTGATCAATGGGAATGTTTACACTAGTACTGTAAAAGTGTATGGGTGGGAAATGAGGGCGATAAAGCACTTGGTAGATGCAAATGATTTTTAAATTATTAATGAAAATGTAAACATGGTTTCTGAGGAACTGTTTTCTTTATTCTGGGAATCAGAGTTAACAATAACAATAACAGACAATGAGATGAAGTACAACAGATATTCTTTTTCAGTCACACACGCTGCCCTTAAGTTCAACAGGTATACTTTCCTTCCTCCTCAATTGCTCTCCAGTTGCAAAAATGCATCCCCTATACTTCAGGGTGGGGGGGTGTCTAGAGAAATTCTAGTCTTTTTGGCTCAAAGGTCTTAACTGTTAGCAGAAGGTCTGGATGGGCAATCCTAGGCATTCAATTACATTGTTAGCTTACTCAATTTTATTTTTGCTAGACTTAACTTCCTGTTGGCTGCTCAAGTGCATGGGGAGTTGGTGGTAGGTATTATTCTATATATTTCCATCAGACTCCTGTGCTCTTCCTTGTTTACATAACTGCTAGAATATTCTCTTAGTTTCCACCTGTCTCCAGATGACTATCCAAAACCCTATCTGAAATAAGGTATTTATTGCTCTAGGCAAATAACCCTGCCAGCAGGCAAGCAGCATAGAGCTGCTGCCCATTAAGACAAAGTGAGTCATGGTTCATGCCCAAATGGCAAAGTGAGCAAGGAAAAATTTACCTCTGACAACAGATTTCTGTTGTCTTAGCATGCTTTAACTATCTGTGAAATGCTATATTCACTAATCCAGCACTATAATACTGGAAACAACATGTCTATCATGTTTGCCTCAAAATCACATTGTAACCCTTACCATTGAAAATCACTCTTTGAGCAGAACTGAAAGTTCTGCAAATCATTCAGGAAAAAATGACACTCAACTGAGCTTTAAATTAGCAACAAGCAGATTTAGTGCAACATTTACAAGGTCATTGCTATAGACTTTACTGCCATAAACCAGTGTTAGTTGCAAACGTGCCAAAGTCAACCAAAAATGGCCCTTTATTCCTAACGCACTTCATGTTGACATTTTAAAATTGTTTTCAACAGAAGTCTTAACTGGAAAATTTACAACACTTTACAGTAGTTGTCTCAAAAACTGCCAAAACGTTAACATATTCTGCAATAAATATTCTTGCATTTAAATATTTAGGAGTTTGCTATTACAAAAATACTGATGGATGTAATTAGAGGAGTTGAAGTATATGCAAACTATTTTTTTTGGGGGGTTTATTTACTTTTTTCACATCAGCACACTGAAGACTATTCTACCAATACTGGTAGCTGTTGAGAGAACATAATAGCAACAGTCAGTCCAATATCTACAAACCAAAGGGATTTCAATAATCATGAAATAAAGTCAACATGATATGAGGCAATGTACATACTGTACTTTGTTAGTGGCACAGCAGGAATTACTGAAGATCAGAAGTATGATTTAAAGACAAGTGGTAGACTACACAGCACATACCTGCACAGGAACTGGCCATATGCACACTGGCACAACTCTGTAGCAATTTATAGCCCCATGTTGTGCTACAGTGCAGGTAGCCTAAATGTGCAACAGAAGATATAATCAAATGACTGCATCATTTCATGAACATGAAACAGGGTAGTAAAATGAAATCGTGATGGCACTAAAATGTATGCAAGGTGACCATAGTCATGACTTATAGTCATCCATACAGGAAATTGTTCAGCTGTATGCACTTAACTATGAAAGAACAAAGAATGTCCTAAATGTTGTTGCATATAAAAGGAATGCTTAGAGTCGCTGTAGCTGCATTGCTACAGCATACAACAATCTGCAGTGCTGTTTTTCCTGCTAATATACATGTAAGGAGCCATCTGTCTACCTAAACAACTAACTAAACAATACTGTCAGTATTTATCACAGCTTCACCAGTCAAGAGATTATTGATCATGTAACCAAAAAGCAAAAAGCAAAGAAAACCACGTAGAAAAACAAAAAGTCTCCGGCACAATAAAGGTTCTCCTTGTGTCAGTAACAGCAGGCAGACCACTCGATGAAAAACCAAACACTTTTATTCCATAAATTCACATCAACGAACAAAGCCACAAAACAAAAGCAGAGGTCGATTAAGCGCTTTAGTCTCCGGTTACGGAGACTTCATCAGAATAACCTTTTCATCTCGACCATTAGTTTTATGCATTCATTAATTTTCATTAATTGGCAATCATTAAATTAGCGCCATTTCTTTTAAAGCCAAAACACCACATAGAACACTGAGATTTACTATTTGGGAATATCGGATCATTTAAAAAAGCACCATATTAAATATTAAATGTCTAAATAGTATATAGAAGACATTCCTACTACTAAATAAACAATAACATATTAGGGTGTTAAAAATATGGTTAAAAATATTGTTAAAAATCACAGAGTGTTATTTAAAGGAAGCTTACATTATTATAAAAATATATAATGCAAAAATGTGTACATCCTACATTATATTGTTTAAGTATTTATATTCTAGTATATGCATTCTTGTATGTGTTCTTAAAACACATTTTTCGAGGACCTATTGCTAAAACAAAAATTCCAGCGTTTCATATAAATGAACCCAAACATAGATCTGTCAAAGCAGTATATACTCAAACATAAATCTGTCAAAACAGTGTGAACAGTCAAAAACTCCCCCTAAATCAAATAATGCCAAGTGTACCCTAAAAAGGCATACTTAATAAAATAACTTGTTAAGTGTACTTAATAAAAATGCACTTGGTAAAAAGGCATTGTATAAAAATATACTTTGAAGATGAGCATATAAGAATCCATTTATATAGTTAAAACAAAAACATAAGTGCATAGAAAATCCTATGACCCCACTAAAAAGGAGTGAATGAATACTTATTCTTAGCTTATTGTCACCATACCATTTGAAACAAATGTAACCAGTTAATTCAATACATCTGCATAAATATATATGTAAATATAAATAAATCCACGTAAATAAATATTCAGTATAAATAGATAAATAAATAAATATCATATATAAATATTGTATAATAATAAATATTGAATAAATATTAAATATTAAATATTAAATAATAAGCCATAAAAATTATTAAATTAATTTGTTAATTTATTAATTCATTTGAATTATTAGATTATAATTATTAACCATTCCTCAATGTTTTATTATTTTAGGGTCTGCGGCCAATATTTTAAGTGCTGGGACAATGGAGATGTGGTCATTTAAACCTTTATCACTATTATTAAAATAATAAAACATTGAGTAATGGTTAATAATTATAATCTAATAATTCAAATGAATTAATAAATTAACAAATTAATTTAATAATTTTTATGGCTTATTATTTAATATTTAATATTTAATATTTATTCAATATTTATTATTATACAATATTTATACATGATATTTATTTATTTATCTATTTATACTGAATATTTATTTACATGGATTTATTTATATTTACATATATATTTATGCAGATGTATTGAATTAACTGGTTACATTTGTTTCAAATGGTATGGTGACAATAAGCTAAGCATAAGTATTCATTCACTCCTTTTTAGTGGGGTCATAGGATTTTCTATGCACTTATGTTTTTGTTTTAACTATATAAATGGATTCTTATACGCTCATCTTCAAAGTATATTTTTATACAATGCCTTTTTACCAAGTGCATTTTTATTAAGTACACTTAACAAGTTATTTTATTAAGTATGCCTTTTTAGGGTACACTTGGCATTATTTGATTTAGGGGGAGTTTTTGACTGTTCACACTGTTTTGACAGATTTATGTTTGAGTATATACTGCTTTGACAGATCTATGTTTGGGTTCATTTATATGAAACGCTGGAATTTTTGTTTTAGCAATAGGTCCTCGGAAAAAATGTGTTTTAAGAACACATACAAGAATGCATATACTAGAATATAAATACTTAAACAATATAATGTAGGATGTACACATTTTTTGCATTATATATTTTTTATAATAATGTAAGCTTCCTTTAAACAACACTCTGTGATTTTTTAACAATATTTTTAACCATATTTTTAACACCCTAATATGTTATTGTTTATTTAGTAGTAGGAATGTCTTCTATATACTATTTAGACATTTAATATTTAATATGGTGCTTTTTTAAATGATCCGATATTCCCAAATAGTAAATCTCAGTGTTCTATGTGGTGTTTTGGCTTTAAAAGAAATGGCGCTAATTTAATGATTGCCAATTAATGAAAATTAATGAATGCATAAAACTAATGGTCGAGATGAAAAGGTTATTCTGATGAAGTCTCCGTAACTGGAGACGAAAGCGCTTAATCGACCTCTGCTTTTGTTTTGTGGCTTTGTTCGTTGATGTGAATTTATGGAATAAAAGTGTTTGGTTTTTCATCGAGTGGTCTGCCTGCCGTTACTGACACAAGGAGAACCTTTATTGTGCCGGAGATTATTGATCATTTTAGAGTTGATCAGAATATTGTATGATACTTGGTTGATATGCATCACCCACAATCAGAATCAACAGTATGTGTGGCCTTCAAATACACGTAGAGACCAATGTATTAGAGCTGTTGTCATACCTTTTACAGGAACCTTTCAGACACCAACTGGAAACATGGTGGGTATTTGACAGGCCTCTGCCTCCAGCACACTCAACGAATTCCAAGATATAACACTTTGACATTAAGTTCTAATGCATACTAATGTAAACTCTATGAAGTGTTGAATTGTACTGTGTTTGCCTCTTACAACTGTAACATTTGTTAAACGTATGTTAAACTTGTCAACTTTGTAATGCTTGTGGAGCTTTCCTTCCTGGGCCTCCACTGACAGTGGGTTCCTGACCCAGTGGACTTTCCCGGTCAACAAATGTCAATAAAATAAATTGACACGTGGGATGATGCAAGGTTTCCTAGCATACCACATGTAAAAGATAACCATGTGTGCCTTCTATGACATTAATATCACCCATGATATAATGCATACAACAGACTGCACATGTGTAAAGTTGTGCAAGTCCTGCTTACCTGTAACAGTAGATGTGCAAGTTCCTCACTACCATAGTGGCATTTTAGGTTATCTCACAAAGTAATCCAGTACTGGCCAACTTTCAAAAGCTCAGACTGCCCTCTCTCTCTCTTTCTGTGACAGGTGATTAGCTGAACATATCATGAGAGGGAAACTTTGGCTGTCAGAGTAAGTGTACAAGTTTTTTTTTACTTCCACAAAGGACAGGAAAGTACCTGAAGCCAGAATCATCGCTAGAGAGTAAATTCACAGCCAATCATGATATAATATGAAAAAACGAATCCAACAACAACAAATCAAAAAAAAGGTTGAAAAGCACCTCAACTATGCACAGTTTTGGGGATGGTGGGTGAGGGCTTCCATGGAAAAAGTCAGGAATTTGAACATCTACTCTTACAGGTAAGTAGGATTATGTTCATCACTCCCACTGCCTCAGTGGTATTTTTGGTAGATTGGCAGCGCCTACCTTACCTGGGAGTTGAAAGGATAAGGATCTAGAGGCCCCTGGAGAATGGTCTTAACACAGCCTGCTCTGGACCTTGAAAAGGAATCCAGTTTTAGAGCTTTGTGAACATAAGAACAGAAGACCAGGTAGCCTGCCTCTAGAATGCTTTTAGAGTCCACCTCTTTCCAATATGCAATCAAAGAGGATAAGGCCCTAATGAAGTACGCCTTAATCTTGCCCGGAAGATGCTTACCATGGTGGAAGTAACAGAAAACAATAATAAAGCACAATCTTCATGAAATGGTTTGCTTAGAGACAAGATGAACTTTCTTAGTCATTGCATGGAAGATAAAACAGCTGTTCAGCATTCCTAATGGGCTTTGTTCTGTGAAGGTAGTACATGAAGAGTGTGTGCACATCCAAGGTATGTAGAACTGTTTCTCACTTATTCTGCAATAGGGAATCACTGAGGCCAAACACTTTGTAAATGCTTGAGCTGCAGTAGACAACACAAAGGATAATGCAGAAAAACTGGTAATGTAAGCCAGGCACATCAATAGGAATATGGAGATAAGCATATCTAGGACAGGTCTCCAGAAGTGCTCCTTTTTTGGTACCAAAAAAAGAATTGTGGAGTAAAATCCTTTGCCTTTAAGTATCACAGGCACTGGTTCTATGACCCCTGTTTCTACCACACAATGGAACACTGGAGGAAACAGCTCTCTCTGGTCTGGTGGGTGTGGGGAGATTTCTCATGAAAGGGGGGCAAGATTTTCTATCCACTGCCAAGCATATCCTCTCAGAATTATTCTCAGAATCCATTTGTCTGAGACTATTTGTGTCCAGGCTGCAGGGTTGAGAGAAAACTGGGAGTGGAGAAGAGAAGAGATGGTGTGTGTCTGGAGGGGTAGGGGTGCTCCATGACTTGGTGTAATCTTTCCTTTGCAAGGGCTTGATCCTTTTTCAGAAAGGAACCTCTCATTTGGTTTCAAAAGTTATCCCTGTGCCATTTTCTTTTGGATCCCTGACTTTTTGTTTGACTAGGATTTTTGTTTGTTCTGCCCTTTGAAGGAAGACACCTTGTTTGGGGAGAACTTGTGCACAAGAAGCATTCTCAATAGCCCATGCAGTCATTTGCCTCTGTCATCCCACTGTTTTAGAATCTGTGTAACACAGGCCCCAAACCCCAATTCAGAACTTAAAGATGCATTCAAAATTTTCTGTTTTTAAATCATTAGAAAAGTTCTGATTACATAACCAGACAAACCATTTTAATTCAACATAAGAAGAAGAAGCAGCATTTCTTAAGACTGTATCTGCAGATTCAAACATACCTCTCAAAGAATGTCTTGACATCTCAGTCAAACTAGAACAATTTTATTCATATAAGACTTTTGCTGTGCAGGTATGGATGCAGCAAAATCATCCAAATTGTACACCTAGTATAAAATAGATTTCCACATATAGCCTTGATAATTTAACGTTCTAAAGGCTAGATTCATAGAAAGAGGCATCCTTTTGGCATAAAGATCTAACCATTTTCCTCTGTCTGAATTAGATGAAGCCAAGGACTTTTTATGTGAGCAGGCAGCTGATGAGACCAACACTGGGTCAGTAGTCAAATGAGAAAAGAACCTCCCATATCCAAGCAGACCATATATTGTCTCTCAGCCTTTTTAGGGACTGCTGGAATAAATACTGGTGCCCTGCAGGCAAAAACATCTTCAAGGCCAGTGTGGGGGGGGGGAGTAGCCATAGAATTAGGCATCTCATCCTCTATATGGTAATATACCCCGACTACCTCTAGGTTAGTTCCTGACAACTCCAAGCAAAAGCATAAATAAATCTATTAATCATCAGAAGAAAAGTGAACACTTGTTTGGACGTAAGCTCAAGTTCACCTTCCACAAAATCAGAGGGACTAGACTTGGTGTAAGCTAAGAAATCTCCATTGTCCTCATCAGATTCCTCATCATTCTCTGAAACAACAGATAGGTCTCTAGCCAAACTAGCACTAGAGCCATGTACGGGAACACAACCACCACAATTAGCCATATGTATAGCACACTTAGCCAAGGAAACCACATCAGCCTTCTAAACAGCTACAAACTGTGTGAGGGAGTGATATGAATGAACTACCGTGGCAGGGCTAGCCACCCAGCAGTGTAAACCTTGGCTCAAGATGATTATCACTGCTGAAGTGACACGCGGACCCCATGTGCAAAATGGGAAAACAGGTTGAGGGTGGGTGGGTGGGTGGATGGATGGATGGATGGATGGAATATGATTATCAGCTGATGAGGTTTCGGTTTCTTTTTCTTGTGAACTTCACTACTTGATAAACTATCAAGGACAGAGTATTATGTCTAGTGAGGGGTCTCTTATCCTGGACTACTCCACTACCTAAAGGGTTTGATTCTCCCATACCTTCATCAGTACTGGAATAGCCCCAGAGGATGTGTCAAAGCCCCATTCAATAGCAGCTGGCTAAGCTACACTAGAGGGAGAAGGTGCAAAAAGTTAAATGGTCTGCAGATCAAGCAGTGGTCCCAACAGAATCAGTAACTGCAGTTTGAGGCATATTTTTTTTCCTTTTTAGGTGCAACCAGATTTGATGGGGGACACCATAATTAGGTCCATCAACTCAGGGGAGTGAGCATTGGCCAGAATAATAAGCTGACAGTACTGGATGATACATCACAATCAAACACTTAAAATTTTTAGTAATAAGTATGCCCCCAGGCAACTGAACTCTGACAATTTGTGCTATTATCACAAAATTAGTTTGAAATATGTTCATAATTGTTTTATAACTGACAAAAGGCTAAAGAACTTCTAGTGCATAAAGTCCAAACTCCAAAGCAACCAATGAGCTAAACCAGTATGTTAAAAATTAGGTTCACACAATTTAACCACATTAGAATGCCAACATAATATGTAACAGCAATTTAAACTGTCCTCAGGATTTAATAAAATCCATGTAGGCACCATGTAGAGCCTACACAGAATGCATCCATGTACACAGCAATTGTTCCCCTTCAGCAGCACGCCATGCATATTAATGATGGCGCACTGCTGAGGGAGAGCATAGGAAAAGGGATATTGAATCAGTGTAGGGAGAAGTGTAGAGGCTACCCATGGTTGTGGATGCCTGGTCAGATGTTATGTACGGGCTGAGGCTCCCTGCAATGCTCCCCGTCACTGCTGAAATGCTGTGAATTGTTTTAAATGTGTACTATTTTATTTTTATAATGTTTTTTTAATTTTTTTCTCTGCATGTTTGTGAGGTGCAGTGTGTTGCACAGCAATTCCAAGCTGCGCTCACATATAGACAGCCGATACCTGCCACACATCATAATTTTTTTTTTTTTTTTAGAAATGGTGTTTGCGTGGCATGGCATGGTACGCCACAGAGCCAGGCGGTGCTTATACATAATATAGCCAACATCTGCCAGACATCTAACGATAGAAACCAGATGTAATTTATTTATTTATAGGTCTGTTTAAGCATGTTTGCGCAGTGCCGCGGTACTTAACAATGCTAACAGGTAGCCAACTAGTATATGTGAAGATATACTAGTTTTCATAATATCCAAGTAGCTAAATGGGTAGAATTACAGCCTAATGTGTAGGAGATCTTGGGTTTGAGTCTACAGCAGGCATAACATGTCTATAATTTAATTTACTGTTTTTGTTTAATTTAATAAAAAAATTGTGAAATATGCAACTGCCACATGGTACTAAGTACTGCTTAAACATGGCAGTTTGCATGGTGCTATGGTTCGCTAAAACCAAGGTTGTGTGAGTTTTCATGCAGATCAGCTCTGATTTCTGGATTGCATGCTAAGTAACGCAGTGCTTTTTTGAATGTTGCTCAATGACATGTAAGGGTGGGGAAAACAGCCTATATTAAGCACAATAGGTGGGAATTCTGTACTATTCCTTGGAGTCTAATGAACTGTTGATATGGCTGGCGGTGCTGGTGAAGGTGCGAGCTTTCACATGCAGAGAGGGGTGTTTAGGAGTCCAGTGTCTTTGTTGGGCTCCTGGTAAAGAACCATGAATGCAGGCTGTTGCAGGGCAGTTTCCAGGGCTCTGAGAGAAAGGCAGAGGCCTGGGACCAGTTTGGCCAGGGAACTCACCAGTGCTACTGGTATCCCCTGCACAGGTGAGCAGTGTCACCACCATTATGATAATCTGAAGAGGAGAAAGATGGGAACCTTGGACATTTGGGTCCAAGAAGCAAGAGCTGGGAATGCCCCACAAATATGAAAGTATGTTTTCCACTGTCTTACCAAAATGCAAGCTGAATGTCTGCAAACCTGGTATGCATAATGGTGTGCTTCTCTCCCAACAGCTGCAGCTGTGAGGGTTCGCAATATAGAATCCTATGCCAGGTGCCTGGCCAGGTTGCACCGTGCATGTGGTAAGTACGGATTTATTACGACAACTGTAGTGCAATAAAGAGTAAATCATTTACTGCAATAAAGTATACAAAAGAAAAACTGTAGTGCAATAAATAGGCAAGTAGAACTGGAGTGCAATAAATGGGCGCTTTGTTGCTGCAGTGCAATAAATGAACAATAAGAACTGTATGCAATAAACAATAACAGTAAGCAAAATGGTGTATAGCAGGATTGTGTTGTCATAACCATTGCAGTAGAGCTATGGCCTGCAAACTGTATTGCTTAACTCATAGTACTGTCCAAGGCCGTCTCCAGGCCAATATCGGTCACATAATGCTTTCTTTTCCTCCTACCGCAGGTAATAAAGGGATAGGGGTGAGGTAACCCACTCTATGGGCAGATATTCACAGAAATGTATCAGCAATAACAATAAAGTGCTAACCAGCATTGTTGATTCCTAAATAAAGCTGCTGTAATAGATGTGGCATGGCTGCATTCCATGCATATGTGTTCTACTGCCACTGCAGTCAATTATAACACTGTAATAGTTCTAGAATGCAAAACAAATGCCCTGTAATGCAGTTTGTTCAACTCATAGTATTGTTCAAGGCTGTCTCCAGGCCATTAGTCACATAATGCTCTCATTTTCTCCCACCCCAGGAACGAAAGGTATATGGGTGAGGTAGCCCATGTTATGAACAGATATTGTATGTGAACTTCACACAGAAATTTAACAGCAGTTCCAATAAAGTAATAAGTAGCATTGTTGATTTCTAAATAAATCTGTTTTAATATGTGCAGTATGTTTGTATTCCATGCATGTTTGCTCTACTGTCACTGCAGTTACAATAGTTCTAGAATGCAATACGAATGCCCTGTAACATGTATTGTGCAACTCATAGTATGGTACAAGGTTGTCTCCAGGCCATTATCAGTCACATAATGCTCTCATTTTCTCCCACCCCAAGAACAAAAGGTATATTGTTTAGGTAGGCCATGTTAGAAGCAGATACTGTGTTTAGATTTCACAGACACTTAGCAATACCAGTAAAGTGTTAAGTAGCATTGATGATCCCTAAATAAATCTAACTATGTCCATTATGGCTGTATTCATTGCATGTCTGTACTAAGTTGCTGCAGTCAATTATTACAGTATTTGCAGATGTCCCCTGAAGTCACAGCTACTGGGTTCTATTGCCATGCCTGCCAACTAAGGCATGACGGCTGTCTAGCTTATGTAGTGTACACAAACATACCTCTTAAGTGTCACGATTTCTCATAATGTAATTAAAACTGTGCAGTCTGTCATAGGATTACCAGTAAATTGATTACCTGGAATGCAATTCATTACCAAATCTGCTTACAGAACACCTTGGTAATTACATAAGTCCACATTATGTGAAACTGTTCTATGTTGTTGTGTACCTGCATTTGTTATTGGTTGGCCCACATTGAACCATGCTAACAGCTTGAGAGGTATGTACGTGCTACATCAGCTATAGTAAAACTGCAGTCACTGTACTCAAAACTGAAGCTACTCACCTGTAGAGTATATATTATCAGTGTTTTCAGGGATATAATCTGCAATGTCAGTAATGGAATGTTTTTTCTCTCTTTCCCCACCCCTTATCTTCATTTATTATTGTCATTAATTATGATGATTCAATATTAACATATTTTGTTAATCTGCTTCATTGGCTTTATGCTTTAATTCTTACTGGCATGCTGTCAACATACTGACCGTTATTCTATTTAATGTTGTGTTACACAATATACATTAATATATATTTGGATTAATTAAAATGATGTTCCATTCTGTTAATACTAAAATTTGTGTGTTTATTACTAACCTTAACTTATTGCTATACCTCATTTAACAGAAACGAAACCTCCGCAAGTAGGACCATGTGCATGGCTAAGACCAATATGAGTAAACAAAAAGTGCCAGCACCAAACTCAGTGGAAAAAGCACAAAAAACAATAAGGTTAATACATCAATTTAATATAAATCCATAAGGTAGTATACATCCCATACCTCATTTACCACAGCACATCAAGGTAGGCTGGTTCTGGCTGATCCGTCTACCTTGCCTCAAACATCCATGGCACCAGGTCCCAGCACATCTGGAACTCAGACTGGTAGTGCCCCCTCTGCTGCTGCTGCACTCTCTGTGGCATTACATAGTACCACCCCACAGGACAGGTCTGGACCCCTCTCTGGGAGCGGTGGTGGAGGTAGAATTGTCACCCAGGATGAGCTGCTGGTCTTGGTGTGCAGGATAGTCTACCATGGGTTTGACCACCACCTGTGCCAGATTGAGGGAATGCTGGCCGACCTGGTGGGGCAGCCTCACCCTGGTGCCCAGCCTCCACTACTGCCATGTCCGGGGCAGTGATGGAGCAGTGTCAGCAGTCCCATGGGTGGGGATGTGAGTCACACTGCTCCCTTGTGGAGGTACATAGGACTTGGATTTCACAATACCCTCCCTATCCAAGGTGTTGACCCCCCCATGTGTCACACACTGCCCGTCTGCTGTCTTGTCTGTCTCCAAATGCATCCTCACCTACCCAACTTACCTTCCCCATATGTACCTATGTCCTTCCCCAACATTCTACTCTCACCTTAAAAAAAAATGGGCACCTATCCCAAAAAAAATATCGTCCCATACATACCTCTCCATTTCACACACGTGTCTATGGACACACTTAATTTGATCTAAATGGCTTGACAACACAGTTATGTTGTCCTCACCCCTCTCTCTGGGGGTGAGAGTTCAAAGTCATGTACAAAAATATGTCAAAGTGCACAGTTATTGCTGTACCAGAAATGGATAGCTAAGGTTCTTTCCTACACCCTTCCTGCACATCCCTACCTGCCTTCCACTATGTTTTTCCCCCTGCTTGCACCCCATTTGACCACTTTCCTATCTCCGCATTTTTCTTTTCTTTATATTTTTTTAGAATGATGCTGCATGATGCCCCGCATTGTGCAGCTGCTCTTAGCTCAGCTAAATACAGCTATACTGACTATATGTGTTTTTAAAATTGTAATATTCACTTACAAAATAAACATCTGTCCCATGTTTCGAACCAAAGACCAACACACCTGCAGAGCACTGTATTAACCTGCCATGCCACAAAACTCTTAATTAAAACAAGTGGTTCAAACAAAGCATAGTAATTGCCAGTTACAGTCATTAAGCATGTTTCAGTGGAGTTGAGCACTGCACAAGCTTGATTAAAAAGTAATGGAAAAAATGGGAGTGTACCGTGGACTCTGGTGCAACAGTACACCACTAGAAAGCCAAACATATAATAATGGATGTAAGTGAGGCTTGTGATGGCAGGTAAACGTGCTGTTTTATCAGCAACATGTAGAAAGACATCTGCTAAGGCATTAATGGCAAAATGCATGTTCAACTAGGACCCTGGTGCAGAAATACATCCATAAAACGCCATCCACATACTGATAGATGCACAAAATGTTGTCACAGTCGGTATGTGCTGCGCATATACAGTATCTTGTAAATACACTTGCTAAAACAGTGACTCAGTAGCTCAGTCTGTTAAATGGATTGCAAACAGTACATTTTGCCACACACAGTTCTGGGTTCAAATCCAGTGATGTGTAGCACTGAATGTACAGTATTGTGAAACCAGCAATTATGACTGAGTCATGCATCTTTATCCACACAATGGATTTCAAATGAAATGACTGCTTTTCACTGATGGAAGTCACAGGCCTGCAGGTAGGAACACACTTCACATACCCCTACAGCAAAACTATATGTGCATAAATTGTCATGTCATGCTGTAATATACATTCACAGAGAATGCCAACTAAGGTACTGAGAACAATGGCCACTAATAGAGTGCACCACACACAATCATTTTAGAGTCACAGTGCCGATTACCACACCTGCACAACTAACATACACATTTAAAGTTCCTGCTTGTAACAAGGACTGCCCTCGTACACTCTGCAAATTACTACCAGACTGTAATACATGGCATATTCACACACACACACACACATATATATATATATATATATATATATATATATATATATATATATATATATATACACACACACACACATACACCCCATCTTGCTCAAGGACACACCAAACATGTTGCCTAGAGCTCTTTATTGATACGTTGCCTAACATACTTACCTTAAAGACATGCTTTAACAGGATGAAGATGGGTGAACAGACTTATGGGGAATAGGGATTACAGCATTAAGCTTGTCCTAGACATGTGATAAAGACATGTCATTGATCCCCTGCTTTCTTACACCTACACAGGATGTACACTACATCGAAGGTGCATTGTCTTTTGCCATTGTGGCACACTGGTCTCATTGGACTGTCCCTTTATAGAGGTTGTAACAGCACACTGCTATTTGTCTGGCACTGTTCTTACAACATAATATTGGGTGTTGCTCGTAGGGGACACATCACATTAGAATCGAGTGTCAGGTGTATGATCATGCAGCAGTATCTGTCATAGCGCACACGGAAATACCTGACTATTGCTACTATCTCAGTTGTATCCACATGCTCAGTTGTCTTCACATGGTGGAGTATAACATGTGTGAGCAAGCAGTGGATAGTGCCAGCCATTTTGTCCTTGCTGTATCTCTACATAGTATACTTCCACGTATGTGATCCGGTAATGTGTTCCCCTTTTGTTGTCTTTCAGGAATCATGTACCCTAGATGCCATGCACCCTTCTCAGATGTGGAGAATGAAATTATACTGGAAGGACTAAGGCAACAACATCACATTCTACTGTCCAGGGGGAGGCAAAATAGGGAATAGCAGGCTGCATTGTGGGTAGACCTTGTCCGTGATGTGAATGGCATGAGCCATCAGGGCAGGACATATGAGCAGGTTTGACACCGCACAATGGACATGATCAATACTGCACGATGAAGGGCAGCAGATGTAGCCAGGGATCGTGCTGTCACTGGTGCAGGGCCTGCAGTGGAACAACCACTCTCTGTCACTGAGGAATTCCTGGTGAAACTAGGCACACACAACAGCTCCCAGGCATCAATCACACTGTACATCATGAAGGTGGGTGCCACAGTTTCTACAGAAGAGGAGTGTGCAGATAACCTTACTGTGATCAGCATTGTAATACTGTAGTAATCAGTGTGTCAAGCTGTACATATGTTTATGTTGGTGTCAGGTCTTTGTTCTTTGGGGGGGAGGGTTTAACCTCAGTTTTACTCTCATACTCACAATCTGACCAATACAACAAGTAAAACAGTAGCTACTGTAAATGTGAGACATATGGATGTATTACCTTGTGCTACAAGATGCAGTGGTAATGGCATTACCTCACCCTCAACTTTTCACAGGTCCGTCAGGTATTGGCCAAGGCTGTGGTCCTGCTCCTGGTAAACATTACAGTGTTTTGTTAAGGAACATTTATATTTTTTTTAAAGTTAAGGGCCAGAATAATGCCCTATTTAAACATAAAAACTTTCTACTCTGTTTTCACATGAAATTATTTTCCATTCTGGAACAGTTACCTAAGGATCTTAGAGGGGGTAATCACAGGGGTAATCACAGCAGTATAGCTGAACAAATAGAAACACTTTGGCAGTTACAGTTAGGAGCAGATTAATTGCCTCATTTAAACCAGGCAGCTTATCTAAAATGCCTTTTAAAAAACAAGAGGTTGCAAGTAAATAAATTAGGCAGTGAAACGTGTATTTCTATATATTTGTTAAGATAGGTATACTGGGTTTTTGTGTGTTGTTTTATCTAGTATACTTTCATATTGATTAATTAAAAGTTAAACTTTACAGGTCAAGTTTTACTTGATTTATATGAAGTAATTGTTATAAAGGTCTTGCGTTGAATGTGTATTTTGTTCTGAGGAAGTCTTTTGTGGGTGAGAGCGGAGAAGAAAATGTTTGACTGCTAATCCAGGTGTGAGTCTTCATGATAGAGTCTTGGTGGATTTTTTCTACATAATAGTGCAGGTATTAATGTACTGCTTTTTCCTTTCTTATCACAGGTGACCGGGGGGGGGGTGCCTCTCCCCTACACATGATGTCAGTGTCTCTTTGGACTCTGATGATGATGGTGGCCACAGTGAGGCATAGGTGGTGGTTTCAGGGGCTGAATCTGTCCCAGAGGTTGACAGCCCTCTTCTGCCCCCATTGTCACTACACACAATCAGTATGCCCACACATACCCAGTCCCTGGAGACCACAGATATTGGACAGTCAGAGGGTGGGGACATTAAACAGGAAAGTGTAGCAACTATGGCTCCAGTGAGAGGAGACTCTGGCCATAGCCAGACAGCTGATGAGGACCCACACAGGCAGATTGATAGGAGTGCTTGTAAGAGGCCTGCTGTCTGTCCACCACCTATTGCAGGTGTCACACCACGGGTCACTCAGCGCATGTTTCAGGCCTTCATGGAGGCAAAGGCAGGGTCTGAATGGAACACCAGATGTATGCTAGGGGTTATGGATGCAGCACAGTCTGACATCCATGACTTCCTTCATCGCATTGGGGACACTCTTGTTTGGTTCACTGATGCAGTGGACAGAAGGTAGGCAGAGACAGTGCCTGTCTTGGACCATACAATGCCTGTGCAGGAACGTCTGGTTGGAGTTGAGCATCTGACCCATGGACTTAGGTCAGCAATCCAATCTGCCGAGAGTACATGTAGCTGTGCACAATCATACTCCCATAGTGGCAGTACATGCAGTGCTACAGCAGGGAGTGTGCTGTCCAAACCGTAATGTGGCAGCCATGGGCTCATGCTCCTGGGCGGTGCCATGGGGACACAGTCCCAGCAGACAGCAGTCACCATCAGGTACTAACACTGCTTCTGATGTTGGGCATGGAGATGCCAGTGCAACTCCTGGCAGAGCCAGTTCCTGTCCTCAGGGCCGGAGACGGTGAATTGTCAACTCTATCATGTACGGTCTAAAGCTGTACAACATTCACACGTCTAGGGCTTGCACTGAGCTTGACTGTGTACACGCACACACACACACCACTGTCAAATTCAGGTCATCTACAGACATGCACAGCACCTCTCCATGATCCATCTTACATGCTTCCCTTCCTGACTCATACACATGCTATAACCATTTGGGTCAGCCTAGGCATCCTGCACCCCCACACAACATCATGTGCAAATTATGATACCTGTGCTACAGTCCTGTCATCCTCACCATTGATGCAGGGAAATGAAACTGTGTTTGATGCACAGGGTGACTATACTAGTGAACATGTATTTGTGTAATGCTGAGTTGTTTTGCCATGACACTTGCAGTGGTTACTGACAGATACTGTATGCTGGCATTTGTCATGAGTACGCCACATACTTTTGTGTACCTTATGTTGTATGATGATGTACTGGCTGTATAGTTACAGAATGACAGGTGTGTCATGGACCTATTTATGTTTCTGTTTTAGGAGTCTGTTGGGATAACCTATGGATGCACAGCAGTAATATAGCAGCACAGGATGGCATGTCAGCATAGCAGAAATATGTCTTCAGCAAAGTACAGCACTATAAGTGCAGGACTCCATAGGTTCATGTGTATAACAGGCTAACAAGGACAATGGTGGCATTCAGCGTACTCATGTATCCTTACTCTGTGATAAGGTCTGCTGCCCTTGATAAGTGTCACCAGGGTTTTGGGAACTAACACATCTACAAGCTGTGGTGATGGAGATGCCCCATCTACATATATCCTGTGTCCAGTACAGACAGTTGCTCAACACCAGTTATGATAGTCATGCATCCCATTTTGTAACTTACATATGATGTGTGTCACAGATGTGTGCTTTACATGCACAGGGGGCCTGTTATATGTAGGATATATAGTCTGTGTTACATACCTTTCTCTCCCGTGTGCACTATATATACCACGGTGATGTTGTAGGTGTGTAGAACAGGTGAGACGTGTTAGTCCTGTCATGGCTACGGGGGAGGTACACAGTGGGATCTGACACCCCCTGTATGGAGGCATACACATCCCCTTCAAAGCATTTAGGAGGCAGGCTACACATATAAGGTTGTGACACGAACTCCATAGGACATGCTATCTACAATGTGTATTGGTGTACCATGGAACCTGTGTGGCTGCTACAGTTGAACTATACGCCTGTGTAGTGACATGGCAAGGGTGCCATTGCACACAATGATAGGAGTGATGACTGCCACATTCAGTAAAGTGGTGACAGTCTGAGATTTACATCCCAGACCTGTCAGTATAGGTTCTACAACAGTGAATGCATCCCTGCATTTTACTGACCAGTGAAAGTAAAGACTACATTACTGTGTCCATACCTTCATGTGTAATGGCACATCTGTGTGCAGACAGTACAGTACTTTGCAGGGGTGGATGATTTCCCACAGGATAGCACTGTGCCATCTTTGGCATTTAGCCTTTCTCAGTGGCTCAGACAACAACTGACTGTGTCTTAGGCCATCCTGGATAACTTTCGGTTCTGTGTGAGATTCTGTGATGGCTCCTAATATGCAATCACCTGCTAATGTACTCAGTCAGAGGTCACTGACAATGGCTGTGACTGCAGGGAGGGAATAGCTAGAAGGAGTACACCAATAATGGAGGATAGTGAACTCCACTTGTGACTGGCATCATTACAGTGTAGGTCTCCCAATGCTGTTCCCAGTTTATGACTCTCAGACACTTGCCTATCCACCAGCTGACATAACATTCTGTACATGACGTACACAGTTTCCAGCATGGCCTGCTGGCCTAATATTCTCATACATCTTATCAAGCCATGGTTGGTGGAGTGAGACTAATATCCCACAGCCATGGTATAGAGTAACAGTCAATGGGCTCCACCAGTCACAGTTGGTAAGCATGATCTGACCTTGAGCAAAAGTAACAGTGTTTAGTCTAATGTCAATAGGTGTACAACCGTGTTAGTGCTCATATCCATGCTAACTCCTATCATGGCATTTTAGGTGACATGACTCAGAGATCTGGGGACACCGCTTAGAACTATATGCTAATTGCTCTCTGTGTAAGTCAATATTGCAATTACTTCCAGCATGTTGCAACAAGAGAGTCGTACAAGGTGTTTGTACAGAGCACAGACATACACATTAGGGAAGTGTAATATGTACACACTGTGTTGCTTTGTCATGTTGTGGCTCACTTGCCCAAGGGATGGTCCTGGTCCTTACCTACCATGCCCTGGAGCAGTACTGTGACATCCCCACATGGGAATCAACATATTGCATCATACGTCTGCCAATATGGTGACTCCTACAGCCCCCAATGTGAGGTCCTCCCTGGTGGGATCTGGCCAAAGATCAGTCTCCTTAGAACAACCAGCATGTACCCCCTCCCCTTGCACACAATACAGACATATATGTGAAGAAAGCCATTTATTACCTACTCTGGGCTGGTTGAGATAGTGTGATTGCACCTCCCCCTTCAGATGGGGCAGGGAAATTTGCAGAGATGTACACACATGCATTATGTCAGCAGCATTACAACTGTGTGAACTTGGCTGTATGGGACAAGTGGGACACAGGCTGTTCATGGCTCAGCAAATATGACTGGTAGACAACTGCTATTAGGAGGCTGTGCAATAACAGGTGGATAGTGCTGTGTGACAGTTGGGGTGAGTGTGCTTCCCCTAACATGGAGGCAACCCTCCTCGTCTAAAAGAAGCACATAGTGTTGTTGTAATGTGTAGACATGGTAAGTGACAAAATTAGCCACCCACACAAAGCAGAACCAAAAGACACACTGTAGTTGCATGTGTGTCCTCAAAGGACAGGTTCAGGTTGTTGCTGACCTCATATGTCATGATGGCATATATGGTGGGTCTGTACTTATACCTAACCTGTACTCCCACACTGTCTGCATCAACTACACTCCCGTGTCTCCAACACATGCGACACATGATATTCCTACAACTTCTCCTATAACTTGCATATTTACAGAGCAGTTCCTAATTGGCCTCACAATGGAAGATACACAGCATCTACTGCACATGCTAACATACAAGGCTGTATCCCACATGTGATCTGACAAGGATTACTAATACCATTGGCCAACCCTTGCAATCAGACACCACTGGCTGCACACCAGCTGGGTGGACAATGACAACTGTTACACCCTTGCACAGAGGTGGTGCATCCACTGAGCAACAGAACTATACACGTCTCTGTCTACATATCCATACCAGTATGCCCACAGGGGCAATCATCATGGAGCTGATCAGCATGCATATACGTGTTCTTCACACAGTTTGGATGTGTGACAGGGAGAACATGACTGTTACACATGGACATGTCTGAGGTAGTCACCTAGGACCTGGGTGTGGGGACATCAGGTTGTACAACACCAACACTAAGGCAAGCTGTCTTACTACATCCCCTGCTCAAGAAACATTTACAAAGTATCCACTTAGGCATCCATGATACTGTCATTGTAGGGGTCACTAAGTGGCCCACTGATGGCACACATATGCAACATAGGGAAATCCACCTCCAAAAGTTGATCTGTATGCAACAGTGCTCACCAAGGTGGAGTTCTGGGTCCTCTGCTGCTTGGAATCCATTTAACCACAATACAAACTACTGACTGACTGTGGCTAACAATGTTGGCTGATACCTGCAAATTGTGAGCACTCAGAGTCTCAGTGCTATGTCACTATCCTGCAAGAGGGTATTGTGAACACACGCCTGTTGACATACTAATGGCCATAAACACCATGCAAATATATATGTAGTATCATTTCTATCAGTTAGACCTATGTACCTGATAAGTAGCACATCAGTAGCAACATGTGATGTATATACTCAAGGATGAAAGAACTGGGCACACAGTCCTGTCAACACAGGTTTATACCAAATGTGCATGAGATCACCATGTCTCTACACTGGTATGGCAAGAATCATATGGCATAGATGAGGCCACAGTCACCTGTAAGTGACATACTCATAACCTCAATGTACTCTACCCTCAGCATGCCAATATCTGAGTGCAATGACCATTTGTTGCCATACCTTTCCAAGCAGTACTGGAAATTGCACACAACAGTATGGTCTCTCACAAGGATACTTCACGTCTTCAGTATGTGTTCTTTGGGGATCATCTGCAATGAGCGTCACTGTCACCTGTGACATATAGACTACTCAGAGGTGATCTGTGCCTTGGATACAGGGCAATGTGTGACCCTGCTTGACTGTATATGTTGCCTATCTGCAGGAGGCATAGTAGATGGATAACTCACTGCAAGGACATTAACCTAGTATGTAACTTTAGAACTACATGCTTGTGGGGTGATTTGTCTAGCAGACTTAAACACAACCTTGAAACAGAACCTTGTCTAATGGCACACGGAGCACCTCAGTGCACCTCAACACATGCCATCTGTATAACTGGCTGGGTGACCACCATCTCAACACAGGAAGTCTGCCTGTGTCCATCTTGGACTGGGGCAATATATGCTGATCCTGTAACTACTGGTATAAAGATGTCTATGATTGTGAGGGCTATATGGCCAATATGCTAGTTAAGTTCAAACAGCCTATGGTTCCATAACATGGTGTAAAATGCTGTAACAGGCTCACACACAAACATGGCTACATTGAGGCTAGCACCACTTCCAATCCCTGTGTACAGGACATGCCAAGACACACACACAGTGCAAGTTGGCTGTTGCACGCAACATACCTCATGTCTGCTAGTACTATCAGTTTAGGATACATTATTCTTGATGACATAAGCAGGTCTCCTTATGGTCAGTTCTCTGGGGGCCACATCATCCACTACAAACAAAACACTGCAAAACCCTACCTATTTCTAAGTTACCAAGGTTATCATATGTATGCCACATGTACATACACACATCAAGTAGCCTAGAGTGAGACTGGAACCTCTACCTATCTAGCATTATACACTATGGATCATAGTACTTATTGCATGTGCCAAAGCTTACTTCTGAAATTACACTGTCAGCTTGTAGTCTTAAGGTGGATGACATCATCAGGCCTTGTAGAAAAGGGCGGTTTGGATGCCAGCAGCAAGTTACAGGTCCAAAAAGTTCATTACCATTGCAGGTGGTTAGCCCATGAGGGCATGTTTGTTTTGTAGGGGGAAACACACACAGACATGCATCAAGTAGCCTGGAGTGAATTAGAACCCCATACCTATCTAGTCTTATTAACTACAGACCACAGTATTTATCGCATGCGCCACGACTCAAGTCTGATACTACATTGTCAGCTGGTAGTCTTAAGGTGGATGACATCATTAGGCCTTGCAGAAAAGGGCAGTTTGGACACCAGCAGCAAGTTACAGGGCCAAAAAGTGCATTACCATTGCAGATGATTAGCCCATGTGGGCATGTCCATTATTTTGCAGGGACACACATACACACACACACACACACACACACACACACACACACACACACACACACACACAGATATGCACCAAGTAGCCTGGAGTGAGATTAGAACCCCTACCTATCTAGTCTTATTCACTATAGATCCCAGTACTTAATGCACGTACCACAGGTTGAGTCTGTTGAATATGTGATTGCAGGCACAGTACTTGTGCATTATACAAACTAGGCTTGTGTTAAACAGCATTTGTGGCCTGCAGAGTGATATTGCTTCATAATGTTGTCTGCATCTAATATCCTAGCAGTGGGATAGCTGTTATTATCCTAGCTATGTGTGTACAGTTACCAGTATGGCTATATGTGACTGCTTGCAGTTAGATAGGCAAACCCATGGGCAGAACCAATGTGCCCTGTCCATGCATGCGTTGACAACATTATACATTACACCACCTATGCACCTGTGTCTGTCTACTTGGTGACATCCAGCAGGCACAGGGGTCCATAGGTAAGTGAATTATGTACTGTTGCAGCCTTAGTTTGGATTCTTTGAGCAACAGTATGACTGTGTGACAGTGCAGATTTACTCACCATTGTTAGGGTATGTAGGACAATACATATATCCACACACATTTATTTAATTAACAGGGATGTACATATAAATGTGTGTGTATAATATGTATATGTGTTATATAGATACATTGGGAGAGTCTATGTATCATTGATATATATCTATTTGACACCACATAGTGATAGATATACTATGTATGTGAAAGACAGATAGTGACAGATGGGTATGTATACGTATATGTCTCTATGTATAGGCATATCTATACATAGGTCATTCTAATGACGGGTTAACAGAATTGCACTCATTTTAACTATGTTTGGGCATGCCCATTGAGATTGTCACTACTTATAAAGTGACTCCAGGCCACACCTACATGTACTCCAGTCCAGGATTTTGTGTATTACCATACCTCTCAATTGTCCAGATTTTCGTAGAATGTCCAGAATTTTGGCTCATATTTTTGGTCAGTTCCTCATACAATTTGTGGTTTTCTGGCAAATCACTTGGATGATCTGAGGACTGAAGTCACTAAATAATGACATACATTTGCATTTCTGACTTCAAATCCTTCAGAAAAATGTATGTTGAAAAAACCCTGCTATTCTAGCAACTTTTTAAGTTTATAAGAGCAGTATTTAAAATATATCTTTATTTGGGGGTCTTTGTCTCCCCATTTTGTTGGGCTTTGTCCACATTTTTTGCTCTAAGAGGTTGAGAGGTATGTTACAGACATTCACATCTGTCCCTTTTTCTGCAGTACTGCACTTCACTCAAAATGTCCACAGCATTCACCAGCTGTCTGCTGTACTTAATATGAGACTGTAGTTCGTAATGTTACACCACACACAGAATGACAGTATGTGAAAATTCTGACATAACACCTCATGTGAAAAAGATGTGAATACTTCCAGATTAGAACCATCAACACCATCACCCATACTAACTTCCCTAATCCAATGAGCCTCACAGGCAGCCACAGACAAGTCATTCATCACACAGCCAACAGCATAAATATGTACATTATTTCTGTTTTATGTGGAACATACAATGTGTGATAGAGTACTATGTTAAAGCCCTGAGATTGCCTGGTCTGCTGATACTATTGGACTGGGTATCTGTAGTCCCATGTGGATGTTACTTCTCTACATATAGCCCACTATATTTCTTAGCATAAGTGCAGCAGATCCATACATACAATACCATATTATGTTACTCCTTACAAGTAGTGTGTGGGTTAGAGACTTAACTTGCGAATGCAGCAGTTGGCAGAACTGTAGTTCAGGGCTAACTCTGTGTGATGCAAGCAGTACACAGCCAATACATGGATAGGCACAAATTGTTTGGGTTGCCTGGCATCAACAATTTTAATATATGTATGTGAGAAGGAGTCAGGTGTCAGTCCCTAGGACACTAGGTTGTCAGTGATTGTGCTATGCATGGTCTCTTAGCCAAAGGCAGGGCATACTGGGCATGCCTATGTCTGCCTACAGGACATCATCAATGGGTTCCCTCCTCAGAGTTCTCCTGTGAGTGTGGCTGTGGTGCCCTAGGCACTGATGTGGGGCTGTATATCCCTTCCCTTTGCTGATCATGCTGCAGCTGTTTCTGCAGGATCATATTGTGTAACATGGCACATACTGTGAATATCTGTACACATGTGGCTGGAGTATACTGCAGGCCTCCATCAGATATATCAAGGCACCAGAACCATGACTTCAGATGCCCTAGCACACACGCTATGATGTTGCTAGTTTGTGTGTGTGCATTATGGAATTCTTCCATGGGTGTGTGTGCATTTCTGATGGTTGTGATCATCCACGGTTCCAGTGCATAGCCAGCATCCCCCAGTAAATGGCCATGTGGGATGTCCCCCTAGCAAACATCTGGTACAGCTGTGATGCATGCCAGATATGGGAGACATGATAATGCCCTGGACATTGCATACAACCTGGCAGTTGATGGAGTGGTACCCCTTGTGGTTGATGTAAATTCTACCTTCCTCACAGGTGGTGCATTGATGTGTACGAGTGCAATCTATGGCATCCAGTACCTCAGGGTAGTGCGCTACATGGTAGAAGTGTTGCATACCGCTGCTTGCCTCAGAGGTGAGGGGAAAATAAATGTGCTCACTGGCATGTGGTAGCATGGAATCCAGGAAATGGTGGAGTACCCTGCATTCTGATACCTGTAAGACCCCCATCATGTCCCCAGTTGGTCGTTGAAGGATACCTGTGGCTAGTATCCTAAGGGCTACACATATCTGTTTCCACTGGGATGGTTTCCTCTCTGTTGGGCTCTGGGTCTGAGTTAAGGGTTGCAGAGTTCAGTGAGTTCTTGTAGTTTGTCCCTGTCCATCCTGTAGCCATCTACAATCTCCAGCTCATGTAGCTCCTGGAAAGTTAACCTGGGCTTAAACACTCTTCTTCTCTGCCTAGGCCTACTGTCAGCAGTAGCAGCATTGACTTCAGCATCTAGCACATACAGATGTAGCAGATCTGCAGCAGCCCCTAGCATTCTTTCAGTAAAAATTCTCAAATCTATACTCCTATGGTGCAGATTATGGGGAAAAATCAGATTGTAGGGATGTATGCATACTTTATAGTGCTCTATTGTAGGTACTGACTGCATGACTGGCTGCCTATGATGCATTCCACCTGCCTAGTATATCATCATTTAATGGCCATAGTTTAAGTTAAACAGGGGAACAAAACTAATTAATATACCACTGGATTTTAGATACACTCAGCACTGTGGCAGGCCTCAAAAATGCGTACCCTGTAGCTAAACGAAGCTTAGCACACAGTGTACACAGCCTCCAGACTTCCCACTTCAGCATGGTGGCGCACTTCTCAAATAAGCAGAAACATGTGCCCCTTAGCTAAACAAAGCTTATAAGTTAGTGTACTCAACCCCCTGAAAGGAAACTCTCACCACGGTGGTGCGCCACACAAACAGGCACAGCTAAGCTGAAATCAGCTTAGAAGTCATTAGACACACCCAACCCTGATGTCAGGTAAGTCCTGTGTGAAGAGCAACACACTTCCTGCCTACATGCAGGGGATATGCAGACACAATTATCCCTTTATGCTATTCAGTAACTTCACCTTATTTGTATAGGGATCCATGCTCACAGACTGGAAACTACATGTTTCAAAGCCCTACCACATTAGCAACAGCACCAATGCACCATTGTAGATACTACATGCAGGATCCTGTAATACATTTCTGTCATGTAATATTAATTTTTTTTCAATTTTTTTTTTATTTTGTTATAAAGCATGTTTGCGCACTGCAGCATGCTGTGCAAACATGATCAGAGTATTAAAAAAATACAATTACTTTTAACTTATTTTATTTTTATTTTTCAAACATACAGAGGATAGTTTCACTCGTATCTGTATGTGGTATGCCATTTATTTCCATCTATCTACATTTTTATATCCCCTTTTGTCTGTCGACATTCATGTCCATGGACTTTTTTGGTGCACAACACACTGCCATGCTGACCGGTGGAAGTCAGTGGGGAAGTATGCACTGACTTCTAAGCTTTGTTAATCTATGGGGTGCATGTTTCTGTGTGTTTGTGTGGCATGCCTCTGTGCTGATCGTGGAAGTCTGGGGGGGGGTCTACTAACTGCTAAGCTTTGTTTACCTACGCGTTGAGTGTTTGCATGGTGCGCACCATGTGCTGAGAGTATCTAAAATCAATGATGTACTAATTAGTTCTGACCCTTGTTTAACTTGAACTAGCGACATTAAATGATGTTAATGATGTACTAGGCAGGTGCAATACATCATGGGTAGCCAATCACGCAGTCAGCACCTACAGTAGAGCACTATAAAGTATGCATATACTCTACAATCTGATTTTTCCCTCATACTCTACACCGCTGGAGTACAGAATTGGAAATTTTAACTGAAAAAATGCTAGGGGCTGCTGCAGGTCTGCTACATCTGTATGTGCTAGATGCTGAAGTCAATGCTGCTGCTGCTGTTGTTGACAGTAGGCCTAAGCAGAGAGGGAGAAGAATGTTCAGGCCCAGGGTAACCTTCCAGGAGCTACATCAGCTGGAGATTGTAAAGCACTACAGGGTGGACAGGGACATACAAGAACTCACTGATCTCTGCCACCCTCAACTCAGACCCAAAGCCAACAGAGGGGAACCCATCCCAGTGGAAACAAAGGTATGTGTAGCCCTTAGGATAATAGCCACAGGTACCTTCTGAAGACCAACTGGGGACATGACGGGGGTCTCACAGCATCAGAATCCAGGGTATTCCATTTCCTGGATGCCATACTACCACATGCCAGTGAGCACATTTATTTTCCCCTCACCCCTGGGGCGAGGGACAGCAATATGTAACATTTCTGCCATGTAGCAGACTACCCTGAGGTACTAGGTGCCATAGACTGCACTCATGCACACATCAAGGAACCACCCACTGAGGAGGGTTGAATCTACATCAACCACAAGGGGTACCACTCCATAAACTATCAGGTTGTGAGCAATGCCCAGGGCATTATCATGAATGTGTGTTGGCACCCTGGCAGTTATCACGACTCACACATCTGGCATGCATCACAGCTGTATCAGATGTTTGCTAGGGGGGGACATCCTACACAGCCATTTACTGGGGGATGCTGGCTGCTATCCACTGGAACTGTGGATGATGACACCAATCAGAAATGCACACACATCCACGGAAGAATGCCATAATGAGGCTCATGCACAAACTAGGAACATCACAGAGTATGTGTTTGGGCTGCTGAAGTCACGGTTCAGGTGTCTCGATATGGCTGGTAGAGCCCTACACTACTGTTCAGTCACATGTGCACATATGTTCATTGTATGTACAGTGCTACGCAATATGATCCTGTGGAAAGAGCAGCAGGATCAGTAAAGGTAAAGGATACACAGCCCCCCACCAGTGCCTAGGTCACCACAGCTGCACTCAGAGGACTCTGAGGAGGATCCTCCTGATGATGTCCCTGTAGGCAGACATAGGTGTGCCCGGTTCACCCTGCCATTGGCTCTGCATAACACATTCATTGACAACCTAGGGCTCTAGGGGCAGACATCGTACTCCTACTCACATATGTATATTAAAATAGCTGATGCCAGGCAACCCACACAACCTGTACCTATCCATGTATTGGCTGTGTACTGCTTGCATCACAGAGAGTCATCCCTGAAATAGAGTTCTGTCAACTGCTGTATTCACAACGCAAGTCTCTAATCTACACAGTAATTGTAAGGATTACTATAATATGGTATTATATGTATGGATCTGGTGCTGTTATGCAAGGAAATATAGTGGGGTATTTGGACAGATGTAGCATCCAAATGGTACTACAGATACTCAGTCCAATGGTATGTGTTCCTTAATATTCACTAGGCCTCATGGTTGGAATATTCACAACAGGCAAGGGAAAAGTTAAACAGTGGGCATACATATTTGGACTACTGTCTACCCAAGCTGCTCATGTACTGTTGTTCCCCCACCCCAACACAGCAGTGTACCCATATAACTGCTTTAACAGAAAATCAGCTATCAGTGAACCAGGCAATCTCAGGGCTGTAACACAGATACTGCTCACACACTGCATGTCTCTCTTCACGCAGGATAACAATGTACATAGTCATGCTGTTGACTGTGTGATGTACAACTCCTCTCTGTCTAGCGACCTGTGTGGCTCAGTGGACTAGGGAAGCTAGCATGAGTGATGGTGCTGTTGGTTCTAATCTGGAATTACTCACACTCACATCTTTTGCATGTGAGGTAGTACTATGTTGGTGTTTACACAGACCGTCATACCTCTCAACCTCTTAGTGCAAGAAATCTGGACAAAGACAGAAAGATTGGAGGGAGAAAGGCCCAAACATAGGGACAGATTTTAAGTATCGTTCCTATAAATCTAGAACGTTGCTTGAATAAAAGATGTTGCATTATTACATATTTTCTGAAGGATATAAAGCCCGAAACAGAAACGTTGGTCTTTTTTTTAGTATAATTTAGTGATGTCAATATTCAATAATTCACCAGAAAATCACACATGTATGAGGAACAAACCAAACATATGAGGCAAAACTCTGCACATTCTGTGAAAACAGGACAGTTGAGAGGTTTGCAGACTGTCAGTCTGTTTGTGGTGTAACATTATCAACTTCAGTCACATATTAAGTACAGCAGACAGCTGGGGACTGCCGTGGACATTTTGAGTGAAGTGCAGTACTATAGCAGTTAATGTCTGTAACATACAAAATCTCGGAGTGGAGTACAGGTGGTTGTGGCCTGGAGTCACATTATAAGTACTGACAGTCCCACTGGGCATGCCATACACTTGGGCATAATGACTGCAATTCTGCTGCCCCTTCATCAAAATGACCTGTTATGTATAAATGTCTACACATACAGGCATATACGTATACATATCAATCTGACACCATCTCACATGCATAGTCTATCCAGTGTATATATCTCTATATATTAAAATGATACATAGATTCTCCCCATATATCTATATACACATATACATATATACACATACACAGCTACATTTATATATACATCCCTGTTATATACAGACATGTGTGTGCGGATGTCTGTAATTTGTCCTACATATCCTAAAGGTGAGTAAATCTGCACTAACACATCTATACTGTTGCTCAAAGGATCTAAACTAAGGGTGCAACAGTACATAATCCACTTACGTACAGACCCCTGTGCCTGCTTGATGTCACCATGTAGACAGACACAGGTGAATAGGTGGTGTAATGTATGTCAATACACGTATGGACAGGGTACATTGTTCCTGCCCACAGGTTTGCCTATCTAACTGCAAGCAGCCACATATGACCATACTGGTAACTATACACACATAGCTAGGATAATAACATTTATCAAATTCTAGGATACTAGATGCAGACAACAGTACGAAGCAATATCACTCTGCAGGCCACAGATGCTGTTAAACACAAGCCTAGTTTGTGTAATGCACAAGTGTTGTGCCTGCAATCACATATACAACAGACTCAACCTGTGGCAAGTGCGATAAGTACTGTGATCTATATTGAATAAGACTAGATAGGTAGGGGTTCTAATCTCACTCCAGTTATGAGTGTGTGTGTGTGTGTGTGTGTGTGTGTGTGTGTGTGTGTGTGTGTGCGCCCCTGAAAAACAATGGACATGCCCTCACTCGCTAACCACCTGCAATGGTAATGCACTTTTTGGCCCTGAAACTTGCTGCTGGCATCCAAACTGCCTTTTACAAGTCCTGATGATGTCATCCACCTTAAGACTACCAGCTGACAGTGTAGTATCAGACTTAAGCCATGGTGCATGTGATAAGTACTGTGGTCTATAGTTAAAAAGACTAGATAGGTAGGGGTTATAATCTCACGCCCGGCTATTTGGTGTGCGTCTGTGTGTATATCCCCTACAAAACAATGGTCAAGCCCTCATGGGTTATCCACCTGCAATGGCTATGCACTTTTTGGGCCTGTATCTTACTGCTGACTTCCAAACTGCCCTCTTCTACAAGGACTGATGTCAGCCACCTTAAGACTACCAGCTGACAAGGTAGTATCAGACATAAGCCATGGTGTGTACAATAAGTACTGTGATCTATAGTGTATAAGACTAGATAGGTAGGGGTTCTAATCTCACTCCAGCCCACTTGCTGCATGTGTATATATCTATATGGCGTAACCTTGATAACTGCGGTAACTTAGACATAGGTAGGCTTTTGTAGTGTTTTATTTGTAGCTGGTGATGTGCCACCCAAAGAACTGACCACAACAAGGCCTGCTTACATTAAGCATATGTCCTAAACAGAGTACTAACAGACATGAGGTGTGTTGCGTGCAACACGTACTGTGATCTGTAGTATGTACCATTAAATAGGCAAGTGTGCACACCTACATACAGCCAACTTGCACTACGTGTGCGCCTTGGCGTGTCCTGTATGCAGTGATTGGAAGTGGTGCTAGCCTCAATGTAGCCATGTTTGTGTGTGAGCCTGTTACAGCATTTTACATTATGTTATGGAACAATACGTCATTTGAACTGAACTAGAATAATGGCCATACAGCCATCACAATAACAGATATCATCATACCCGTAGTTACAGGATCAGCATATACTGCCCAGTTCAAGAGGGACACAGACAGATGCCCTGTGTTGAGATGATGGTCACCCAGCCAATCAGACAAATGGCATGCGATGAGGTGCACTGAGGTGCTCTGTGTGCCATTAGGCAGGGTTCTGTTCCAAGGGTGTTCTTCAGTCTACTAGACAAATCTCTGCCACAAGTATGTAGTACTAATGCCACATACTAGGTTAATGTCCTTACAGTGAGTCATCCATCTACTATGCTTCCTACAGACAGGCTGCATATGCAATCAAGCAGGGTCACACACTGCCCTGTTTTCAAGGCACAGATCATCTCGGAGTAGTCTATATGCCACAGGAGACAATGACACTCATTGCAGATTATCCCCATTTAACACATACTGAAGGCATGAAATATCATTGTGAGCATCCATACTGTTGTGTGCAATTGTCAGTACTGCTTGGATAGTTATGTCAACAAATGGCCATTGCACTCAGATAGTGGCATGCCAAGGGAAGGGTATATGGAAGTTATGTGTATGTCACTTACTGGTGACTGTGGCCTCAGCTATGCCATATGGTCCCACCATAGCACTGTAGAGATATGATGATCTGAGGCATATTAGGTGTAAACCTGTGTGGCCAGGTCTGTGTGCACAGTTCTTTCACCCATGAGTATGTACAGCACATGTTGCGACTGATGTGCTACTTACCAGATACATAGGTCTACCTGACAGAAATGATACTACATATATGTGTGCCTGGGGTTTATGGCCATTTGTATGTCAACAGGCATATGTTCACAATACCCTCTTGCAGGATAGTGACATACCACTAAGATTCTATGAGTGCCCACAATTTGCAGGCATCAGCCAACACTGTTACCCACAGTCATTCAGTAGTTGAGTGTACTGTAGTTACATGGATTCCAAACAGTAAAGGACCCAGGACTGCACCCTGTTGAGCTCTGCTGCTTACAGATCAGCTACTGGAGACAGACGTCCCAATGTTGCATGTGTGCACCATCAAAGGGCCACTTAGTGACCCCTACAATGACACTATCATGGATGCCTAAGTTGGTGCTTTGTAAATTCTGCCTGAGTGAGAGATATAGTCAAGACGGCTTGGCTCAGTCTGGGGGTTGTACATCCTGACGTACCCACACACAGGTCCTTGGCGACTGCCTCTGAAATGTCCACCAAGTGCAACAGTCATGCTCCTCATCAGACATCCGAACTGTGTGTAGATCACATATATGTGTGCTGATCAGCTCCATGATTGCCCCTATGGGCATAGAGATATGTATACTTAGACAAAGAGGTCTATAGTTATGTTGGTCAGTGGATGCACCACTTCTGTGCAAGGGTAGAAGATTTGCAGTTGCCACTCAGCTGGTGTGCAGCTAGTGGTGTCAGTATGAGTGCAAGGGTTTCCCAATGGTGTTAGTAATCCTTGTGAGAGCACCTGTGGGATACAGCCTGGAATATTAGCATGTGCAATACATGCTGTATATGGTCCATTGAGAGGCCCTTTACAAACTCCTCTGTAAATATGGAAGCTATGGGACAGGTTGTAAGAATGTCATGTGTCACATGTGATGGGGACAAGGGAGTGTAGTTGACACAGAGTGTGGGACTACAGATCTGGTAGAAGTACAGACCCATCATATGTGCCATCATGACATCTAAGGTCAGCGGCATTCTGGGCCTGTCCTTTGCGGTTAGACATGCAATTACATTGTGTGATGTGGTTTTACTTTGTGTGGGTGGCTGTCATTTACATGTCTACACAGCATCACAGCACTATGTGCTTCATTTAGCTGAGAAGGTTTTGCCTGCATGTTAGGGGGCAACCTTACCCCAACTGTCACACAGCAATGTCCACCTGTTATTGCACAGCCTGCTAATGGCAGCCATCCACCAGTCAGGTTTGGTGAGCCACGATGAGCCTGTGTCCCACCTGTTCCGTACAGCAGAGTTCATGCAGTTGTAATGCTGCTGACATAATGCATGAGTGTAAAGCCCTGCATACCTGCCTTTACCATCTGCAAGGGGCTGTGAAGTCACGCTATGTCAACCATCCCACAGGAAGTCATATGTGGCTTTCTTGACATATATGTCTGTACTGTCCGCAAGGGGAGGTACGTGCTGATAGTGGCCAAATCCCACCAGGTAGGACCTCACAATGGAGGGGGGGGGTTGCAGTTGTTACCCATACTGGCACACACATGATGCAACTCATTTGTTTCCTGTGTGGGCATGTCATGGCATTGCTCCAGAGCATTGTATGTAAGGACTGGGGCCATCCTTTGGGCAAGTGAGCTGCAGCATGACTAAAAACACAGCATGTACACATTACACTTCGCTAAATGTCTGTCTGAGCTCTGTACAGACACCTTCCATGACGCTCTTCTTGCAACATGCTGGCAGTGACTGGAATACTTACATGCACAGAGAACAACTAGCATGTACTGCAAAGCAGTGTCCCTGATCTCTGAGTCCTGACACCTGAAATGCCATGACGGGGGTTAGGATGGATATGAGCACTACCACTGTCGTACATCAAATGACACAGTTACCTTTGCTGAAGGCCGAGGCATTTCTACCAACTGTAACCAGCAGAGCCCACTGACTGTTACACTATGCAATGGATGTCGGACATAAGTCTCACTCCATCAACCATGGCCTGACAATGTGTATGACAATATTATGCCAGCAGGCAATGCTGGAAACTGTGTACATCATGTACAGAGTGTTATATCAGCTGGTGGATAGGCAAGAGTCTAACAGTCATACTCATAGCATTGGGAAACCTATGCTGCAATGACATCAGTCACCAGTGGAGTTCATTATTGGCGTACCCCTTCTACATATTCCCTCTCTGCAGTCACAGCCACTGACACTGAACTGTGACAGAGTACATTAGCAGGTGAGTGGATATCAGGAGCTGTCACAAAATCCCACACAGAAACAGTTATCCAGGATGGCCTAAGACACAGTTGTTGTCTGAGCCACTGACAATGACTAAATACCGACTGCACAATACTTTCTTGTGGAGATTCATCCACCCCTTCAAAATATTGTAGTCTCCAGACACAGCACAGAGTTGAGCCATTACACATGGAGATATGGACAAAGAGTAATGTAGCATTCGACTGTCACTGGTTAGAAAGATGCGGATGCATTCACTGTTGCACAACCAGTACTAACAGGTTTGGGATGTAAATCCTAGACTGTCACTGGTATACTGACTGTGGCAGTCATCACACCTATCATTGTGTGCAATGGCACCCTTGCCATGTCACTACACAGGCATATCGTATAACTGTAGCAGCCACACAGGTTCCATGGTTCCCCAATACATAGTGTAGATAAAATGTACTATGGAGTCCATGTCACAAAATGCTTTGGAGGGGATGTGTATGGCTAAATACAGGGAGGTGTCAGTTCCCCACTGTGTACCTCCCATGTATCCATGACTGGACTAACATGTTTCACCTGTTCTACACACCGACATCAGCACGGTATGCATAGTACATGCTGGTGAGACAGGTATGCAACATAGGCAGTACACCCTACATGAAACAGGCCCCTCCATGCATGTAGTTGTGACACACATCACAAACAAGTTACACACTGGTCTGCAGAACACAACAATCATAACTGATGTCGGGCAACTGTTGGTACTGGACACAGGATTTATGTAGATGGGTCATCTCCATCAGCACAGCTTGTAGATGTGTTAGTTCACAAAATATTTGTAACACTTCTCAAGGGTAGCAGACCTTCTCATAGATTAGGGATGCATGAGTATGCTGAATGCTGCCACTGTCTTTGTTAGTCTGTCATACACATATGAACCTTTGCAGCCATGCACTTATAGTGCTGTACCTTGCTGACATATTTCTGCTGTGCTGACAAGCCATCTTGTGCTGTTTTACTTCCTCTGTGTATCCATAGGTAATCTCAACAGACTCCTGTAACAGAAACAGGCCCATGACAAACCTGTCATTATGTAACTATACAGCCAATACAACATCATACAACATAAAGTACACAAATATATGTGGCATACTCATGACAAATGCCAGCATACAGTATCTGTTGGTAACCACTACAAGTGGCATGGCAAACCAACACTGCATTACAAAAGTACATGTTAACTAATATAGTCACCCGTTGCATCAGACATATAGCTTCATTTCCCTGCATTGATGGCGAGGATGACAGGGATGTGGCACAAGCTGCATCGATAATGAGGATGACAGGGATGTGGCACAGGTATCATCACTTGCACAGCATGTTGTGTGGGGGTGCAGGAGGCCTAGGCTGGCCCAAATGGTAGACAGTATGCGTGAGTCAGGAGGGGAGCATGTAAGATGGACCATGGAGAGTTGCCTTGTGTGTATGTAGATGACCTGCATTTGACAGTGGTGTGTTTGTGTGTGTGTGTGTGTGTGTGTGTGTGTGTGTGTGTGTGTGTGTGTGTGTGTGTGTGTGTGTGTGTGTGTGTGTGTGTGTGTACACAGTCAAGCTCAGTGCTAGCCCTACACGTGTGTATGTTGGACAGTTTTGGATCGTACATAGAAGAGTTGACAGTTCACCATCTCTGGCCCGAACATGAGAACGGACTCTGATAGGTGTTCACTGCCACCTCCATACCCAAGGTCAGAAGCAATGCTGGTACCTGATGGTGACTGCTGTCTCCTGGGACTGTGTCCCACAAGGGACCACCCAGGACCATGAGCCCATGGCCTGCCACATCGTCGTGTGGACAGCACACTCCCCTGTGCAGTGCTGGATGTACTGCCACTATGGGAACGTGAGTGTGCATGGTCACGTGGACTCTCAGCAGATGAGGTTGCTGACCTGCGTCCACAGGTCTGACGCTCAAATCCAGCCACACTTTCCAGCACAATGTGCGGTATAAGACAGACACTGTCTCAGTCCATCTGTCCACTGCATCACTGAACCAATCCAGGGTATTCCCAGTGCGGTGGAGGCAGACACGGATGTCAGACTGTGCTTCATCCATAACTCTAAGCATACGTCTGGTGCTCCATTCAGAATCTGCCTGTGCCTCCATGATGGTGCAAAACATGCGCTAAATGACCTGTGATGTGACACCTGCAATAGGTGGTGGACAGACATCAGACCTCCTGCAAACACCCCTGTCAACCCACCTGTGTGGAACCTCGACAGCTCTCTGGCTATGGCCAGTGTCTACACTCAATGGTGCCATAGTTGCCATGCTTTCCTGTTCAATGTCCCCACCCTCTGACTGTCCAATATCTATGGCCTCCAGGGATGGGGTATGTGTGGGCATGCTGTGTGTGGTGACAATGGGGGAAGAACAGGGATGTCTACCTCTGGGACAGATTCAGCCCCCGACACCCCCACCTGTTAGTCACTGTGGCCATCATCAGAGTCCGAAGAGACACTGACATCAGGTTGTGTAGGGGACAGACACCAACTCCCACAGTCATCTGCAATAAGAAAGGAAAAAGCAGTACATTAATACCTGCACTATTGTGTATGAAAAATCCTCCAAGACTCATAACAACAAAGACCCACAAATGGATTAGCAGTCAAACAACTTTCATCTCCCAATTCATACACAAAACACTTTCTCGGAACAAAATACACATTCAACTCAAGACCTTTATAATAATCACTTGAAGTAAACCAAGTAAAACATGACCAGTAATATTTACCTTTTAATTAATCAGTATGATAAAATACTTGAAAAAAACAACACATAAAAAACCAGTACAACTCTCGTAACAAATATATGGAAATACACATTTCACTGCCTACTGTATTTACCTTCAACTTGTTGTTTTTTTAAAAGACATTTTTGATTACTTGCCTAATTTAAGCCAGGAGCCTTAACTGCTCTTAAGTGTAACTGCCAAAGTATATCTGTTTGTTGAACTACACTCCTGTGACTACTCCCTTTAAGATCTTTACGTATCTGTTCCAGAATGGAATTTAAAAACATCCTATGCTGCTTACACACAAAATTATGTTTACAAAGGTTATTATTCAGACCCTTAACTGTACTAGAATATACAAGTTAAAAAAAAACAAGTGTTATGCTTACCATGAGCAGGACTACGGCCTTGGACAATACCTGACAGACCTGTGAAAAGTTGAGGGTAGAGTAATGTCTGTATCACTGCATGTTGCAGCACATCAAGGTAATACATCCATATATCTCACATTTGCAGCAGTTATTGTGTTACTTGTTGTACTGATCCCATTCTGAGTATGAGTGTATACCTGAGGTTAAATTCCCCCTCCAAAGAACAAAGATCTGACACCTGTATGAAAGTATCTACAGCCTGACACACTGACTGCTACAGTATTACAATGCTGATCAAAGAAAGCATACCTGCATGCTCCTTAGCTGTGGAAACTGTGGCACCCACCTCCACAATGTATGGTGTGATGGATGCCTGGGAGTTGCTGTGTGCCCCACACAAGCACAGCATGACACAGCAACTGAAGAGTACAATCTTTATTCACAAATGGTTTAGCGCTTTCTTCCCACTTACAGGGACTTTCTCAGAACAATAAATAGTAACCCACCCAGCCTTTATATAACAAATCATATCCTTAATTGATCAATTAGTTAATTATCAATCAACATTTAAAGTTATATGTATAAATTTAAAACACATAATATATAATACAATAAAATTACACTTAAAAAACATTTTTAACCTAAAAAATTCAATTTTAAAAACACATGTAATAGCAGTGGTCTCATTTATGCCCAGGTACTCAGCTGCGTTTAACCGCAACTGTCATTTAAGTTCACATATATCTAAATGAATATCCAAATTTCTTCCCTGGGAATCTTTTACCACCTGCTAAATGGCCAAGAATTTAAATTTATGGTCCTTATATACTTTGATGTGTCTACTTAAAGCAATAGTTAACCTGCCATGTCTGATGTCCAACAAATGTTCAGCTATTCTGTTTCTAAACTGCCTACTAGTTTTCCCTATATAGAAAATAGGGCATTGCTGACACTTAGCCACATATACTACATTTAGGCTACAACAATTAAAATGTCCATTAATATATATGGAGGTATTATTTAACCTATACCAGTTAGCTGTTTACAAAATATATTGACAACATGTGCATATTCTGCTCTTATAATTCCCCTTACTTCTGTGTTGTTGCCTATTATTGACATAGGTAGCTGTCTCAAGGATTGGTCCTTTTTACAGATCACCTTAGGCATTGTACCCACCCTTTGTCCAATATTATTGTCATATTTCAAAATCTCCCTGTTGTTTTAAATAATTTCCACTACAGTGGGGGTATCCAGGTTGAATGTGATAATAAAACTAACCGAATAGTTAACCAACCAGAAGGAGATAGTGCAAAAGTAACAACTCAAAACAATATATCAAACAGCACCATTGATAACTTTTTAATTAGTTAAACGCTTAACGAATCACCATGTTTTTCATCTCACAGTTCAGACTTCATCAGACAAACATAAACAATTAAAACATCACTATTTATACTCCCATCTCATTTAAAGATCCAATAGGAATAACTCAGAAAATAAATCTCATTAACATTTAAACCCATCTTCACAAACCCAAATTTCAACCCTTAACCATAAGTTGTATTTTTAAAAAACTCAGATTTTAATATTCATTCCCACAATAAAATCATTAAATTGTTAGTTCAAAAGATCTTAAAAAGCATAAATGCTTCAAACATATACGGATAAAACTTTAAATATAACATTCCGTAGACAACAGTGCCATCAAGTGGCAAAATGTGCAACAAACACAACTTTCATTTCTAACCAAGGATACATATTCTAGTAAGGTAGAACAACTATGTTACAAATCAAACCTAAAATTTCTAGTATAATAATTATAACCAGCAGCCCAAGAGGTAAATCTTCCGTTGCTAGAAAATAACTGGCAAAAATAAAATATGTACAAAAGCAATGGAACAAACCAGGCAGAATCCAGGCAAGAGGCAGAAGCACAAAAGTCAGTGTCGCTGTATAAGCACAAAAGTCAGTAATGTTGTATAAAAGCACAACAGTCAATAATGCTGTATGAAATCATTCATCATGGCAAGGAATCCAAGAACCACACAAGGAGTCTTCAAATAATAAAAACAATCCACAGGTTTAACAAAAAAAAAACTGGTAAGCGCTTTCGCTGTAGAGCTTCTTCAGACCAAGTACAAACTAAATGATCACACACTATATATATATATATATATATATATATATATATATATATATATATATATATACACATATTATCAAAACGTCATCCAATGAAAGGCTGCTCAAGGTAATTAAAAAATTAGCAAGTAGCAGACACTTAATTGAATCATTCATCCGAAACGAATGAATGTTCATTCATTCAAATTGCAAAGCAAGCAAAATAAGCAATACTAAAACACATGCTAAAATAGCTGCACTAAAATCTGTCTAATAAAAAAAAAAATATATATATATATATATATATATATATATATATATATAGTAAATGAATGGTTACATAATGCTATGCTCTTAAATGAACTATATTAAACAACAATGTATAAATATATACAAAAATAGGACAGGGAATGAGGGCCTCTAGGCTGAATCTATCTTTGGATGGTTTCCAGCATGAGCATGCTGGTTTGCATAGAAAGTTATTGGACAGGGGATACACTGCTAATGAAATCAGCAAACAATGGTCAGACCTCGAAGATTTGAGGCTAACCACAGTGAGACCATATTTTGGATCTGCCTTGGAGGCAGGTTTCGTCAATGGTCAAAATAACACCATGAATAAAGTTAAAATTCCCCTGTTCTTTACTAGCTATTATAGACAAGATACTGATCTCTTTGCACAGCATTGGCCCATTTTACAAGTTGACGATGATATAGCTAGGATAGTGGGCAATAGTCCCAAGTTTAGATTCAAGAATCATAAAAACTTGAGGAGGCTTTTGTGTTATGACAGTAATTCTGTCAACACGACCCCTGTTATGGGGCACACTATGCCATGTGGTACCTGTAATTTTTGTATGTTTAACACATCTAATGTTTTCTATCATCCAGACCTTCGAAAAGAGTTCTTTTTTAAAGTAGAAGTGAACTGCATGACCCCCCATGTTGTTTACTTAGCAGAGTGCACAGCCTGTAGTTCTTTTTATGTTGGCAAAACCAACAGGGTGCTCCGTGACAGAATGAGGGAGCATATATATCATATTAGAAAAAGGTCTTTACATAATGCACTCTCGAAGCATGTGTTTGAACAGGGTAACACTCACACCTTTAATTTCAGAGTCATTGAAATTATTCATCCTAGTATTAGAGGAGGTGATATTCTGACACATACTGAGCATAGAGAAACCTGTTGGATTGTTATACTTCGTGGTGACAGAGGAAAAGGCCTTAATGAAAGGGCCTCTATTAAACCTTTATTAAAGAAAAGAAGGTTACATAAATGATTTTTGGGACTGTATGATATTTGTATGTATATTTACATATTTATTTTTGTATATATTTATACATTGTTGTTTATTATAGTTCATTTAAGAGCATAGCATTATGTAACCATTCATTTACTATATATATATATATATATATATATATATATATATATATATATATATATATATTTTTTTTTTTTTTTGTTTGTTTTTTTATTAGACAGATTTTAGTGCAGCTATTTTAGCATGTGTTTTAGTAGTGCTTATTTTGCTTGCTTTGCAATTTGAATGAATGAGCATTCATTCGTTTCAGATGAATGATTCAATTAAGTGCCTGCTACTTGCTAATTTTTTAATTAGTAAAACAACACAGGGAGGTGTCCAAACAAACTGGTAAACAAGATAAAGAACACCAACGGACCAAGGCAAACACCAATAAGTTCTCAAAACGATTTGTAGTATAACAGTCAGTTTGCAAGCTGGTATATAGGCAAGCTCAAAGGCAAAAGCAAAGGCAAATGAACCAAAATTAACGCTTTATTTGT